>NC_056737.1:1137182884-1137380384 GCF_019279795.1 Protopterus annectens
GAGCTCTCATGTTTAGGAGCTTTGAAATTTGCAGTTGCGCCTCTGCCCTTTGATTTTGTGGCAGGTTTGGCATGCCTCTCATTTTTGGAAGAGTGTGAAATTGAAATTTGTAGCCTCTGTTTATAATGTCCAGTATCCATTTGTCTGTTGTGACAATATGCCAATTGCTTGCAAATAATGCTAGTTTCCCCTCCCAAAGGTGCTGCCAGCTGAGACTTGCTTGGCATGGAAATGAGGGAGTCATTGTTTCTTCCTGTACTGTTGTGCACTGTCTTCACCACCTGTTGGTGCCGGAGATTGCCATTGTCTGCCTCTATATGATCCTTGTGAGTGTCCTCTGCCCCTTGTGCGTCTGTATCTACCTCTTTGGGGCTTGTCAGTGGCTGGAAAGGACCAGTTTTTTGAAGGCCAATTCCTGCTAAAACGTGGTGGCTGAACCTGTAAGAAAGCTTTGACAGTTTGCATAGATTTGGCTTTTTCTTCCATTTTTCGTAGTACATCCTCAGCATTAGTACCAAAAAGTACATCCTTTTGTAAAGGAGCATCAAGAAGTTTAGCTTTCACATGATCAGGCAAATTTTGCTCCCTAAGCCAGGCATGTCTGCGAATGACTGATCCTGTAGCAGCCGCTCTACTGGAGGCCTCTAGGGCATCATAACCACATTTGTAAGGTGTGTTTACCCACTTGCTCTGCACTATACAACATATCCTGTAACTCTTTTAAATCTGGTTGTTCAGGTTGAGACATTTTGTTTTTTAATTGTGATAACAGAAACTGTAGATATTTAATCATATGAAACTGACAGTTTAAGGCCCTCATGGCTAGGGTGGTCGAGGTATATACCTTCTTGCCCCACCTTTCTAAAGATCTAGATTCCCTTTCTGCAGGAAGTGGATTCTTGGCAGTGGAGGCCTTTAATCCCTTGGCTTAGGGCCTTGTGAAATGGTTTCAGGGTCAGCATTATGGCCTTTGTAGAGAAATTGGTGAGAACTGGGTACTCTGTAATATCTATCAGGCTTTACTGGTGCAGGAGGCAGAGAATCAGGGTTAAGACAAGCCTCCGAATAGACATCATCCAGTACCTCCAAAACAGGGGGTATAGCCAGAGGTCTGTGCTGAGGTAACCAAAGAAATTCCCTAAGTCTTTTCTTGGAATCTGAAAAGTCTTGGCCTTCCCAATGGAAATGTTCCCTCAAGGTGTGCAAGGTTTCCCCAAAAGAAAAATCCTCGGGGGGGATACAGAAGGAATGGACTGTTCTGCATCTGAATCCTCAAAAGGGGAGTATGAGTGTACCTCTGTATCAGAATGTTCTGATAAAATGGATCCCTGAGCAGAAGAGGGGGATTCTTCCTCCACTCTGGGTCTCTTGTCAGGAGGGGGCTGAGAACCTCTGATAAGAGTAATTAGATCCTCAGCCATTTTAAGCATGTGTTTCTTAGGAATGTGTCCAGGAGATGGGCCTTGAGCAGCAGGCCTAGTTTGATGCCTGGCTGCTTTGGATTTAGTAAGGGCCTTAATAGAAAAAGAAGATGAAGGCCTAAATACAACATGGGTGGAGGTGGACCTGTCCACATTAGTAGGCTCGACATAAGCCGGGGCTTCGGTTGTAGTCTGGGAAAGGGCCGAGGACCCAGCGGTCTCGGGTACAGAAGACACCGCCAAAGGAGTGTCGTCGGTAGTCAGGGACTGCAAAGACGTCTCGCTGAGAACCGGACCACGTGGAGCCTGTTTCGGCGTGGTGTCAGCGGAGACCGCAGGCCTTGCGTGTCGGTCCTTTTCCTTGCGTTTTTTGGATAAAACGGTAGTCGGAGTGTCCGACGACATTTTATAGTCAAAAGCTTTACCAAAATAGTGTTGGGCGAACTCCGCCCGACGCTTGATAGTGCGTTTATTGAAAGTAGCGCAAAAGCGACAGCCCAAGACGTCGTGGTGTGGGCCCAAACAAGGTATGCAAAGGGAATGGAAATCCTTATGCGGTATTTGCTTCCCACAAGAAATACAATTATTAACTTTTTCTGACATCGGTCTGAGGCAAGAAAAGTTTCCCCAACGGGGTACTTAGCTTTAATGAAGACTTCGGTTCCAAATATTTTTGTAATTCAGGAGCTGGCCGACCGGCACTTGCGAACTGCTTCTGCTTCGGGCACAGTGCGGCAAAAAAGACTAAAGAACATGGCGTCGGCTGTGTCTTATATACTCTGGCCTTCCTGACGTCAGAAGAGTAAGCGACGACAACCGACGCCGGACCAAGACTTTGGAATTCGGCCGACCGAGGGACCGCCTGACGGCTGAAAACCCATCTGTGATTACTGCAGCTGTATGCACGATGAACATCATTTAGATGCAAAAATATACAGACGCTTAATAGTGCGTTGATTTAATTTAGCACAAAATCGACAGCAAGGCACGTTGTGGTCAGGGCCTAGGTAAGGAATGCAGTACAAATGAAAATCCTTATGAGGTATTTGCTTCCCACAAGTAATACAATTATTAACTTTTACTGACATCGGTAAGGAGTAAGAAAAAGTTTCCCCAACGAGGTACTTAGGTTTAGGTTGAAGACTTCAGTTCTGAAACTCGAAAACGAAAATTTCAGGAGTCGGACGACCGGCACTTGCGAGCTGCTTCTGCTTCGGGCACCACGCGGTAAGAAAGACAGATGAAAATGGCGTCGGCTGCATGTTTTATACCCCTGACGACCTGACGTCATGGAAGAAGGGACAGCAACCGACACAGGACCCAAGACTTTGTTAATCAGGCCGACTGAGTGCAACCTGCCAGCAGATTAACCAAATGTAATGACTGCAACAGTGAAACACGAAGAACGTCTGCCAGTAAACACTACCAGTCTACAAAAGTTACTTTCTTGACAGAAAGAGACCGCAAAAAGCATTTTACAATACTATGTTAACACCGCATAAGTAAAATAAACGCAATTTATCCACAGAAAAATGTTTTCAGCCACCTTACACCACTTTTAATCTAACAGGAAAAATGAGAACTCCATTTAAAAGTAGACTGCAGTCTCATGGCAGTCCTTTAAAACACAACACACCTAGCTTTAAAATATCTTTCCAGAAAAGGAAAGTGAGAAAACAGCAACAAAAATAAGAAAATGGAATTTTTTTCCCCAAAGGAAACTTGTCTACTCAGCAAAGTTACAGCGCAAGCCAAACGTCGATCCTCAAAAGCCTCAGAGGAGCATACTCTTCGCAGCAGTAAAGCTCTGAAGGGCTTGTCTTTTAGTCCACTTAGCTTGAATTGACTGGACAGTTTGGGAGCATGGAAGATACCCTGAATCTTTGGAACCTGACTGTCTATGTTACACCCTTAGGAGGATATACCCCATACAGCTTATGCTACTGCAGTAGTGATCAATGCAATGAGCATGCATTATTACAACCATCTGCACCTCTTGCCGTATTACAGAATATTCTTTCTACAGTTGATTTTGTGAATCTCAAAGTGAAGTCTGCACACACACATAACCATCACTGTTAATGGTATAATGTAATAAGAATAAAACTATACACTGTAAATTGCAAAGTGAATGCAATTTTGTACATCATATGCAAAGGTTGATTATATTAAACTCCCTTTGTCTTAAGAGATGTTTGCCATCTCTGAATACTTATAGGTTCACAGGTAGGTACTAGGCTATCTGCCCGAAGGCATTTATAAGCCTAGCCAGAATGTGCTGGCTTTCGCCACCGCCTTAGATTAGTTCCCTGTGCCTCTGTCCAGCAGAGCCACTGAAGTGATCCCTAAGGTATACTTACTGTTTCCCATCCAGTCGTCAAGGTTTCTCTTGATGAGTGTTAGCGAGGAGCTCTGCCTAATGTAGATTGGAATCTTGTTCCAAAGCATGGGAAGTCTCTGTGACAGGAATCTATCCCTCCAGCATGTCCTATTTATTGTTGTGGTGAGGTTTAGATCCCTATAGCATGTGGCTCGAGGGAATAAGGTTTTCTTTAGGTGGAGCATGTCCATCAATCCTCTTTCTCTCCGTGTGTGTGTGTGTGTGTGTGTGTGTGTATGTGTATATATATATATATATATATATATATATATATATATATATATATACACACACACACACACACACACCTTATTTTACTTTATTTAGCTGGAGTTTTTCTCCATGGGCCTCCACTGGAAAGGGGTTTTATGGTCCAGTCAGACTTTCCTGACAATCAAATGCAATTAGTAAGTACATGGATAAAATTGTGCCAAAAGCAAGTATGTACAGGCTCGTGCATGTTCTAGCTCACTACTGCTGTGGGCACCCATTCCCAACAGCTGCCACAGGAATGCAGGGGTTAAGCTGTAAAGAAATGCCACTATATGGCCGCATGGAGGAGTCTCCTCTCTGCTTAGCTTTCACATCTAACTTCTAATCGTCTACAAACATTCTGTGGAGACTGGGAGAGCTGCCTTACAGATGCTATTGGGTAGTGGTCCAAGGTAAAAGGGGAATGAATGGGTGAAAAAGAAGCAACAGAGTTGATCTGCAGGAACAAGGGCAAGATAAACTACATTAAAAAGTCTGCATCTTCTCCTTACTGAAAACATGGGAAGTACATCAGCTCACTGTATAACTTAACATCTTACTTTTAAACTTTTGTCCCCCATTCATTACCCAACCATTCGAGCCTTACATCATGAGGTATAATAGTGAAAGGGGACTGGACATCAGCTGCAAGAAAAAACATCCCTTCCTTAAAAACAAAAAAAAATTAGGTTGTATATAGTACTGATGGATGTCATACTAAATAATTTTATTTTTCCATTCAACGTTTCAAACAAAAATGTGGTGGTGGAATGGGGCAGGCTGTAGCCCCCTGCTAGGCCAATTTAATTTTAACACAATGGGAAAAGAATAAGCATACCCCACAGACACTTTATGTATGCCAGACATTGGTATTGATCTGCTGTTTTTTTCATGTGGAGGTACATCAGAATACTTGAAGAATTTTTTGAATGATATTAATGAGCACAACTTTTTTAAAACATTTAAAGAGTTTAGTTGACTTGGAAGTGAAGTTTTTGGACACTTGTTCATAGGTGTATACTAGGTTACTGACCACTAGGGCCTTACAAGCCTAGCTATACAATCCGAAAGTGATCCACAAATTTGATTTATACAGGGGGGTTATTTACTGAATGCTTCTGACCATCAGAGACAGGCATGACACCGGGGTGAACTTCTGATTACCCATCCATTGGCCCAAGTTACACTCAAATAAAGTTAGAGAGGAACTCTACTTCACATGGATGAACAGCTTGTTCCAGAGAATGGGAATTCCCTGAGGAAACCTCCCTCTCTCTCCAACATATCCTATTTATGCTGCAAGCAAAATTTAGGTCTTTTAATCTAGTTGTTCTGATGCTATTTGTTTTGCAGATGTGCAAAAGTTTCATCAAAACAGGGTCCAGGGATGCCTTGTACACCAGACAAAGATCACTTCTCAGAAGTCTGTATGATACTGAATAAAGAGGCAGGGCTTTGAAGCAATCAGCGCAGAACATTACATTTGCTTCCTGTACTGATATTTATAAGAATGTTAATAGTAAAGTAGTGACAAATATTATCCATAGACATGTCAGAAGAAATGAAAGAAGGTATAATATATGGTCAGACTAAAATACTTGTACGTTTAACAAGTGACTGCGTAGATGTGATTCATGAATTAAAACAGCTGGAGCCTGGAGATAAACATTTTTGCAAGAGGGTATCCCATGAACAAGGTTCATGAGGTTATTGAAAAAACTTTGAATGACAGCATTAAATTGTTGATGAAAAAAATGCAGGGGAAATCTGCAATGACTGAGTTTCTGTTGATTTTTACAGTATTAAATTATTATACTTAACTCCAAAACTATATCAGCACATATTTTAGTAAAAAGATTGAGGGTTTCTCCTAGTACTGTTATTAAAAGTAGAAGATGTCAAACAGATATTTGAAAGTCGTAACACTATTATAATGAAATCTGATAAAAGTGGGAACATAATGCGAGAACTATTTCTATTGCAAGAATAAAAAAAATCTCGATTAAATCTGAAGCACTTGAGTCTGACTGTTTTACATGTTGCAGTTTACAGTCCTTGTAAAAATATTTATGTTGAAAAACATTAGGTCATAATACATGAACATTTTTATGCTACTGTTAAACATAATTCTTGCAATTCTTTGTATAGACTTGTCATTGCTTGTGGCAGGTTTAAAAGGTTTTCATTTTTTGTCCTGGATGTGAATAAAGATATTTGTGATGGTGAAAGGGAAAATCTATTAGAAGTAAAGGAATTAAAATGGCAACTCAGGTTGAATGCCCTCGAGTATCAAGCCTGACCTACTCTTTGAATTTTAAATGCATTTTAAAAATGAAGGGGGTGAATGACTAATCTAACAATTAACAACCTTTGCAATAAATATTCACGTGATCATGTGACTTAATTTTGTGTTTATAGGAAATGATTTTGTAATCAAGTGTTACGGTCTGATAAAGCTAACGGCTTGTATGTCTGCAAGACAAAAATGCTTACTGTTAATATTACATATTTTATTCTACTACTTTGACTTTGGAGCAATTTACGATTACTTTGGTGTTTTTGTTTTTGTTCATGGTTACAGTATTTTTGTTTCTGAATGTCTGTAATAAACACTATGTCCAAATATATGAATGGCAATTAGGGTACTTGGTACCACAGAATGTTGAACCAAAGGAAAATGACTTACTATGCAGCCATGTCACCAGACCTCAGCCCACATCTTCTGCAACTAGGGTCAAATGACGTGCTGATCTGTCATCCTTTAGTGGTTAATTGGATCAGATGGTGAAAGCAATGATTGAAGAGAGCCAGGAAACCAAACAGGTCGTCAGCATGTCTTGTGAACATCTAGTCAATGTACTCTTGGGTGGGATTCCTAAATCCCACCTTCAGAACAGCTTCTACATACTAGGAGACATTGGGGAGGTTAAGCTTGAAAGGACCTTACCCAAGGCCTCAATAGATAATGCCACAGCATGCAGCTAAGTTCCAAAAAGTGGTCAGTATTTGTCAGCGTAATACAAGATTAGGGAAGCTATCCGGTTAAAAAATGGACAGAGATCTTCTATGCAATGCTAGCTGGTTGGGGCTCCCAAACGTAAAGCATGCCAACAAGTCAGAAAGGCAACCACCAAAGTAAAGGGCCACATATGGGAAAAGTTTGGCAAACCCACAGAAAACAGCCAAATTTGTTCCTGATATGCAAAGACCTTTTACAGAAGGATAGAGCAGACATGAAATAGCATTACTGTGGCAATAATTCTATCTGCAAGTTCTATAAACACTTTTTTTCTACTGAATCAGTTCAAATTTCTTTCATGCAAAGCTAAGGACTTTCTAGCAAACTTTATATTTACTATATTATGATACAGACATCTATAAAATGGCTGTTAGTGCAACAGAACAGACTTTGGAACTTTTGTCATGGACAAATAGTTGCTGGCAGAATTTGTGTGTGTAGCAAACACAATAGCTCCTCAACCTGCTGAGAAGTAGCACCCAAGGGGCAGAAGTCTGGCATTGCCATACAGCTTATTTGTTCCTGCACAGGAAACCCTATTAACCTCTTTTCCCCCTTGAGGAGAGCTAAATGGGTTGGTGCCAGCTTGCTAGTCGTGAGGGACAGCCTGCTCTCTTCTTCTGGAAGTACCCCAGGAAGTCTTTCAAGCTCTGCTATTATGTCTTCTAAGGAGAACTGTGTTGAGTCCCCCACAGCTTACAGTGTGTAGTGCACTCTTTCAGTACTGGCTTGTAAGCGAAATCTCCAGTGAATGTAACAACTAATGATCCAACTAGATGTCACTTGTGGGTGAGTCAGAACTGCCTCCCTCACCACGGGGTGCCAGCAGCAGCCCTTCACTCCCATTTTACCCAGCCATCTCTTATAGGCACCTAAGCCTTTAATCAAACTCATGCCACCTGCAGATTTCATAACCGTTAGGGTTTTATCCATCTGTGCCATGGATCTTGGCTTTGCATGCTGAATGCTGTGCCTCGATCTGTTGCTTAAAAGACAACTATACCCTAAACATGTTTACTTTCCCTAGAGTGCATTTCCCTTCCCAGAGAATTATCCTCATATCTTTGCATATTAAAAAGGAATGACAGCAGTTTTCCCCACTCTGTAGCATTTCCACTGCAGTCAGTTTCTTCACTGTACACCATGCTGGGGCTGAATGAACTCTTGTGATACCTTCCTTAGGAATTCATCAACCTTGTTGTTACACCAATTTGACAGAGTCTTTTGCCAAGGAAAACAAACACAGTGAGGTGTCTGTAGCTCTGTTATTTCACACCCACAAGAGGCAATCAAAATTCAAAACTCTGACTCTGCTATCATAAAAGCTGCATTCTTTCCATTCTCTGCATCTGTAAACCTACTCAAGCCTTTTGTATCATGAAGGTGAATAAACCTCATACCCACCAATAGCAACGTCACTAATTAGCTGCATTTTGCAAGTCAGAAAGTATGTCACTTGCTAACTAAGGGAAAGAAGATAGGACCTGAAACTCTCAAAATACCACTTTCTAAAAAGGCAATGTAAAAGTCTTCATCTTTTAGCAAGAACTTTTCACAGATGAGGTAACACATGTAGGAAACAAATATATGAGTCACTGCAAAAAAGTCACTGAAGTTAACTGAAAATGCTTGAACTTGACAGTATTTTTCACTACTTAAAATCTAATTGAATGGGATTGTAATCCGACAAAACAGGGTAAGGCGTTGTAATATTAGCCATGCCTTCAACAGTGAATTATGGGTAAGAAACTAAAGTTATGTACTTAACCATAATGATAGATCTGTGTTGTCTTTATCCATCCATCTCAATCGATGGATTATCAAGAGGGATCAGGGTATAAAAGCTGCAGCACTTTGTGTTGGATGGGGAAGCAAAATGACTAAAATGGAAGCTACCCCAGTGGCTTGTGACACAGACGTATGTTCCTGCTCAAACTGTCTATCAAAATGCTGGATCTCCCTGGCATGTGCATTATGATAACAGCTGAAAGGATATAATCCATTGTCAAACTCTCGTAGGTGTCAGTCTAGAATGCAATCACGCCCTTGTAATGAACATCCTGAAAAGCCTACAATGCTAGGAACATCGCACTCTTCTCTCACTGATTGAAGATTGGCCTCATACCTTGACCAGGTACCTTGGGGGAAGTCTTCCCCTTGAAATGCCTACTCTACCACAGACAGAAAGCAGCTGTAGTCACCATGGCCTGGGGACTGGGAAGAAGAAAATTTTGCCCAGCTGCAACAAGTGGGGACTCTAACCACCTGCGAATGTGGTGGAGACAAATCTGATAAACTACTGGAAAGTCCATCACATGTGTTAGATAGGACCACTGAACTGCTGGAGTCTAAGAGCCCTCATGTGGAACCTCACGAGGTACAACACAAATACAGACTGAAATGTGCCCAAGAAGATGAAGTATCATCTGCATAAGTTTCTGGGAACCTGCAGAATGCAAGAAGCCTGTAAACAAAGAGAATCAGTATTTATAATGGAGGTTTGGTTGTCTGAGTGACTGTATTCAAAGAGCAACTGATAAATTCTAGTGCTGATTCCAGGCTGGATTTGTCATAATTCACGGTTATGTCAATGACAAGACACAGCTGGAGTAAGGAGTCTCAGGCTTTGACTAGTGAAGACTTCGTAAAAGCGGTTAGGATCGATAGTCAAGTTAAAGAAAAAAGTACAGTTGTGTATATTTACCATAAATGTAGATGTTAAGAGTGTATTCACTGTTGCAGTCATTATATTTGGGTTATCTGCTTGCAGTAGCCTCAGTTGCCCTGATTAACAAAGTCTTGGGTCCTGCGTCGGTTGCTGTCCCTTCATCCATGACGTCAGGTCATCAGGGGTATAAAACATGCAGCCGACACCATTACATCAGTTTTTCTTGCCCCAGATGTCAGGTGCCCCCCTAATGGGAAGCAATTAAATCTATAAATACAAGGATATACCTCCAACAGAAAAGCAAATACACCAAAAAGCTTTTAGAGCATAGTAAGTGAGAGTAGAGGTATAGCCAAAGGAAGAAAATGGGGCTGGAGGGAGGGTAACCAGGACTGCAACAGAGAATACACTCGAACATCTACATTTATGGTAAGTGTACACAAAGTACAGTTTTGTACCTACCATAAATGTAGATGTTCGAGTGTCTTCACTGCTGCAGTCATTACACTTGGGTTATCCTGCCGTCAGGCGGGCCCGCAGTCGGCCTGAGTTCCAAAGTCTTGGTCCGGCGTCGGTTGCTGTCGCCTCTTCCCTGACGTCAGAGCGCCAGGGGTATACAAGTAGCAGCCAACGCCATTTTCTTCAGTTTTTCTTGCCCCAGATGTCAGGTTCCCCAAAAATGGTAGGCAATACATATTGTTAATAAAACATACAAAAAAGGTAACAATAAAATCTTCATTAACCAGCAAACACACCACATAGGTAGTATAGGTTAGTCCCAGATAAGAAAGAGGGGCTGGCGGGTGGGTAACCAGGACTGCAGCAGTGAAGACACTCTAACATCTACATTTATGGTAGGTACAAAACTGTACTATGTTCATCGTGTTTCACTGCTGCAATCATTACACTTGGGTAGAATCCCAAAGCTGAGTTTGGGTGGCTGGCTCTATAGAGGATTTGGTGTGGGTGAGGCCCTGCAGCACTGCAGTAGAAAAGCCAGCTCTGGATCTAGAATAAAGAGGCAAATGGTAATGCTTGGTAAAGGTGTGCACTGAACTCCAAGTTGCAGCTTCCAAGATATCTTTGGTAGGTACTCCTCTAAGGAAGGCAGTGGAAGTGGCAGTTGCCCTGGTGGAATGTGGTCTAATATTACTAGGCACAGGTTTCCCGTTTTGTGTGTAGCAGAGCTGGATACAGTGTCCTATTCACTTTGAAATGGTCTGCTTTGAAATTGTCTTTCCCTGTGATCCTGCAGCATATGATACAAACAACTGTTCAGATTTTCTGAAAGCCTTTGTTTTGTACAAGTAGAAATGCAGCTGCCTGTGTATGTCCAAGGAACATAGAAGTCTCTCCCCTTTATTTTGGGGATTTGGATAAAATGTTGGCAAGTGAATAGATTGGTTAAGAGCCACACTGGAAACCACCTTAGGCATAAAGGAAGGGTTTGTTCTTAAAGAAACCCTGTCTTGGTGGAAAATGGTAAAAGGCTCTACTGCCATTAGCGCCTGTAGTTCTGAGACTCTTCGTGCTGAGGTTATTGCCAGAAGCAGAGCAGTTTTCCATGATATATATTTTAACTCTGCTGAATTGGCTGGTTCAAAAGGAGGCAAAGTGAGCTTTTCCAAAACGAAATTGAGGTCCCAAGTTGGTGTTGGTGCTCTCCGGGGCGGTCTTATGTTTTTAGCCCCTCTGAGGTACTGCTTTAGTAAAGGATGAGAAAAAATAGGAGGATCTGTGTTGTAATGAGCCGAGATGGCAGAAGCGTGAATTTTAATGGATGAGAAGGATAGTCCTTTGTCCAGCATCTCAGTCAAGTATTGTAGTATCTGAGGAATGTTAGGGATCAGAGGATCAAGGTTTTGAGCCTGGTTCCAGGCACAGAATCTCTTCCACTTTTCTGAATAAGATTTCCTGGTGCTAGGCCTCCTGGCCTCCAAAAATGACATCCATAACAGCTTTAGAGAGAGAAGTTGTCTGTTTGGCTAAAGAATCTGCCATGCAGCCAGGTTTAAGGTTTTGAGCTGACTGTGCAGTATCTGATTGTTTTGCTGAGTCAGAAGGTGTGGAATTTGAGGCAAAATCCAAGGTGGTCCTTGAGCAAAGTTCTTTAAGATTGGGTACCAATGCTGGCGTGGCCAGTCTAGAGCAATCAGAATCATCTGTGGTTTGTCTTGTCTGGCTTTTAGGAGTACTATTGAAAGGAGAGGCAGTTGTGGGAAGGCATAAACGCTTAGGCTTTTCCAGCTGAAAGAAACCGCATCCACTTTCCATGCTTGTGTGTGATAAGTCCTTGTGCAGAATTTTTGTAGTTGGCAATTTAGTGGGGAGGCAAAGAGATCTATGTCTGGGCACCCCCATTTTTGCATTATCATGCTGAAAACTTGTGGATTTAATTTCCGCTCGTGAGCATCCATGATGTTTCTGCTTAGGTCGCCTGCCAGAGTATTTATCTTTCCTGGCAGGAATTGTGCTTGCAGATGACCTTGATAAGTTATAGCCGTGTTCCACAAGGTCATGGCTTGCCTGCATAGGGGGTAAGAATGAGTACCCCCTTGCTTGTTTATGTGCCACATCACTGTGGTGTTGGCTGTCCTTAATAGTAATTGCCCTGGAAAAAGGAGGTCCTTGAAAGCTGTTAGGGCATTTTGTACAGCCAACATCTCTTTTTGATTGATGTGAAGAGGCATTTGTTCTGTGGTCCATTTGCCCTGAATACATTTTCCTGCCATGTGTGCTCCTCAGGCGTAATCCGAGGCGTCTGTTGTTATAGTCTGCCTGGCTGTGGGAAGAGTGAAAGGCTGACCCTTGTTGAGGAGACATGCCTGTGCCCACCATCAAAACTCCTGTTGCAGGCAGGGAATTAGAGGTATTACTGTCTCCAAGCTGTGAGAATGTTGAGACCAAACACTTTTTAGGTACCATTGTAATTTCCTCATATGCAGTCTTGTATATGGAATTAGTAGAATGCAGGATGCCAAGAATCCCAAGACCTGCATAATTTTTCTTACAGGGAGTTGGGACTTTGTTGTCATCAATTGAAAATGCTGAGTCAGTTGTCCTTGTTTCTCTGGCGTGAGATAAGCCATCTGGGCCATTGTATTTAAGCTGGCACCCAGGAATATTATCTCTTGTGAGGGCACTAGTTTTGATTTCTTTTCGTTTACTGTGTACCCTAGGCAACAACAATCTTTTTACGAACGCCAGATGCTGTAGAAGAATGTCCTTGCTCTCTGCTTGAATCAGGCTGTCGTCCAGATAAGGATATATTTGAATTCTTTTTTGTCTGCAAAATGCAATTACTGGTGCCAGGCACTTGGTAAAGACCCTAGGCGCAGTAGATAAGCCAAAGAGCAGTGCAGAGAATTGCTAGTGCATTGAACCAGCTATGAATCTGAGGTATCTTCTGCAATTTTGTCTGATAGGGACATACAGGTATGCCTCTTTGAGGTCCAAAGTAAAAAGCCAAGCTTTCTTGCCCAACATGGGAAGAAGCTGTTGTAGTGTCAGCATTTTGAATTTCGGAACATCCAGGTAAGTATTTAGAGTGGAAAGGTCCAGAATGGGCCTCCAGGCTTTGTCCTTTCTGGGAACCAGGAAGAGTCTTGAGTAAAATCCTTGTCCTTTTTCCTGCTGTGGTACTTTTTGAATAGCTCTCATGTCCATGAGAGCTATTTGTTTTTGTGCCTCTGCCCATTGATTTTGTGGCAGGTCTGGCATTCCTTTTAGCCTTGGAAAAGTGTGAAAGTGGAACCTGTAACCTTGAGACACAATATTCAGTACCCATTTGTCTTGGGTGATTGCTTGCCAGTTTTGTGAAAAAAGTGCTAGTTTCCCCCCTAAAGGAGCTGCCAAAAGGAAAGAGTTTGGTTGGAAGGGGGAAGTCATTGGGACTGTTTCCTGTAAGGTTGTGACTTGTCCTCACCTTGTTTTGGGTTTGAAGCATCCCACTGTCATGGTCTGTAAGAACCTTGTGGCTGAGATCTGCCTCTTGGGCGTCTGTATCTGCCTCTTTGTGGCCTGTCTGAAACTGGAAAGGACCAATTCTTAGTAGGCAAATTTCTGCTAAATCGTGGTGGCTATACCTGTAAGAAATCCTTTACTGTCTGCATAGATTTTGCCTTATCCTCCATTTTCTTTAATACCTCTTCTGCCTTAATACCAAATAAATTATCTTGCCGCAAAGGAGCATCCAATAATTTTGCCTTAACATGATCTGGTAAATTTTGTTCTTTTAACCAAGCATGCCTTTGAATCACAGATCCTGTAACTGCTGCTCTACAAGAAGCTTCTAATGAATCAAAACCACATTGCAAAGTATGCTTTCCCCACTTGTTCAGCTGCATGCAATAAATCCTGCATTTCCTTATAGTCAGGTTGTTCTGCATTTACACTCATTTTCTGTTTTAATAGAGACAGCATATATTGTTGATACTTAAGCATGTGAAATTGGCAATTCAGAGCTCTCACTGCTAAAGTTGCAGAGGTGTAAACATTCTTTCCCCATCTATCTAATGCTCTACAGTCCCTATCCGAGGGAACTGAATTCTTAGCCATGGAAGCTTTAACCCCTTTGGGACCCTGGGAAATGGTTTCTGGGTCTGCAACAGGGTTTTTATAAAGAAATTTGTTAGAGTCAGGGACTCTGTAGTATCTGTCTGGCTTGACTGGAGCTGGGGGTAAAGAATCCGGGTTTAAACTAGATTCAGAGAACACATCATCCACAATGTCCAACATTGGCGGAATAGCAAGGGGCCTGTGCTGAGGTAGCAAAAGAAAGTCTCTGAGCCTTTTCTTGGATTCTGAGTAATCCTGGCCCTCCCAATGGAAATGCTCCCTCATGGTATGTAAAGTTTCCCCAAAAGAGTAATCCTCAGGAGGAGAGGCTGAAGGAATGGATTCTTCAGCATCAGAATCCTCATACGGCGGTAAAGAATACCCCTTGTCTGAAGAGGAATTAGAATATATAGAAACCTGGTCAGAGGAATCATAGTCTGTATCCTGCCTAGGCCTTTTATCAGGAGGGGGATGAGAACCCCTGATCAGAGTTATCAAGTCTTCGTTAAATCTAGCACAAAACCGACAACTAGTGACGTCGTGATCTGGGCCTAGGCATGGAATACAGTAAGAATGAAAATCCTTATGAGGTATTTGCTTCCCACAAGAAATACAATTAACTTTTTCTGAAATCGGTCTGAGGCAAGAAAAATTTTCCCCAACGGGGTACTTAGCTTTATTGAAGACTTTGGATCTGAAATCGAATTTGAAATCTCATGAGTCGGCCGACCGGCACTTGCGAACTGCTTTTGCTTCGAGCACCGCGCGGAGAGAAAGACTGAAGAAAATGGCGTCGGCTGCTACTTATATACTCCTGGCGCTCTAACGTCAGGGAAGAGGCGACAGCAACCGACGCCGGACCAAGTCTTTGGAACTCGGGCCAACTGCAGGCCCGCCTGACGGCAGGATAACCCAAGTGTAATGACTGCAGCAGTGAAACACGATGAAAATCTCTACTAGGTTCTTCGTGTTTCACTGTTGCAGTCATTACATTTGGGTAGATTCCCAAAGCTAAGGTTGGGAGGAGGAATTTAAATAGACACAGGACAAGTTATAAGGCCCTGCAAGACTGCAGTGGCAAAACCAGCCATGGATTTAGAGAAAATTGGCAAATGATAATGCTTGGTGAAAGTATGTACAGAACTCCAGGTAGCAGCTTCTAAGATGTCCGTAGTCGGGACACCCCTGAGAAAGGCTGCAGAGGTAGATGCAGCCCTGGTTGAATGGGGTCTGATGCCCTGTGGGATAGGTTTTCCATAGTGCTTATAGCAGCAATGAATGCAGAGGCCTATCAATTTTGATATGGTTTGTTTTGAAATAGCTTTCCCCTCTGTCCCTGCAGCAAATGCCACCAGTAGTTGTTCAGATTTCCTTTGAGGTTTAGTCCTGTCCAAGTAGAATCTAAGATGTCTGTGCACATCTAAAGAGTGCAGTATCAGTTCCTTTTTGTTCTGTGGGTTTGGAAAGAAGGTAGGCAAATGAATGGACTGATTAAGAGCCACACTGGATACCAACTTGGGAATGAAGGAAAGATTAGTTCTGAGGGACACCCTGTCCACATAAAAGATGATGAAAGGTTCCATTGCTATAAGGGCCTGTAATTCAGATATCCTTCTTGCAGAAGTGATTGCCAAAAGGAAAGCTGTTTTCCAGGAAAGAAATTTTAAATCTGCAGTAGCAGCTGGCTCGAAAGGAGGAAGAGTGAGTTTCTCCAAAACAAAGGTAAGATCCCAGGCTGGAGTTGGAGCTTTCCTGGGTGGCCTTAGATTTTTGGCCCCTCTGAGGAACTGCTAGAGCAGTGGGTGAGAGAAGAGCAGTGGCTCTGTGCTATAATGAGCTAAAATGGCAGAGGCATGAATTTTGATGGAGGAAAAAGACAAGCCCTTATGAAGCACCTCAGTCAAGTATTGTAGAATCTGAGGTAAATTGGGCACTGCTGCGTTCATTCCTTGAAACTGGTTCCAAACACAGAATCTTTTCTAGTACTACACCTCCTTGCCTCTAAAATGACATCCATCACTAATTTACTGATTGATGGTAAAGGAGAGATTAGGTAATTAGCCAGGCTGCAAGGTTCAGGGTTTGCAGCTGAAGGTGCAGAATCATGTTCTCCTGCTGAGACAACAGGGAAGAAGTATGAGGCAGGTGCCAGGGAGCCAAGCGTGACACACTGCGCAAGAGTGGGTAACCAGTGTTGGCAAGGCCAGTCTGGTGCAATTAAAATCGTCCTTGGCTTGTCCTGTTTGATCTTTAGTAATACCTTGGAGATAAGAGGCAGAGGAGGAAAGGTATAAACTAATAGGTTTTTCCAGCTGAAGGATAGAGCATCCACTTTCCAAGCTTGCTTGAGGGGAATCCTTGTGCAAAATTTGTCCAGTTGATGGTTCTGGGGGGAGACAAACAGGTCTATATCTTGACTCCCCCATTTGCTTGTCAACATGTTGAAAATCTTTGGTTCCAGTTTCCACTTCTGTGGGTCCATGAGGTTTCTGCTTAGTCCGTCTGCCAGTGTAGTTTTCCTGGCAGGAATTGAGCTTGTAGATTCACTTGGTAGCTCAAGGCTGTGTTCCACAATGCCATGGCTAGTCTGCAGAGGGGGTAAGAATGTGTACTCCCCCTGCTTGTTTATGTACCACATGACAGTGGTGTTGTCCGTCTTTACCATTAGTTGTCCTGAAGAATGTGGATTTGATTTGGGTTCCATTTGCCCTGAATGCACTTCCCTGCCAGATGAGCCCCCCATGCATAGTCTGCTGAGTCTGTTAAGATTTGTTTGACAGCGGGTAATGTGAATGGTAGTCCCCTGTTTTGGTGGCAGGCCTCTGCCCACCAAAGGAACTCTAGGCATAGGCAAGGTATGGTTTGGCTTCAGAAGACCTGGAGGGGGCTGGAAAGGACCAAGTTTTAGGGGGATAGTGCCTACTAAATCTGGGAGGCTGAACTTGTAAGAATTCTTTAACAGTCTGCATAGATTTACCTTTACCTTATCTTTTTAAGAACTTCCTCAGCCTCGTTGCTAAACAGGCGATCCTGATTTAAGGGAGCATCCAACAATTTGGCTTTAACATGATAAGGCAAAGATTGTTCCTTAAGCCAAGCATGCCTTCCGAGCACAGACCCAGTAACAGCAGCCCTGCAAGAGGCCTCTATTGAATCAATTCCACATTGCAAAGTATGTTTTCCAACCTGTTCAGCAGAATGCATTAAATCCTGTAATTCTTTATTTTCAGCGCAGTCAGGAATTATCATCATTTTCTGTTTAAGCAATCCAATAACATGTTGTTGATACTTTAGCATATGAAACTGGCAGTTTAAAGCCCTAATGCCCAAGGTTGCAGAAGTGTAAACTTTCTTACCCCATCTATCCAGCACCCCTCTATCTGAGGGGGTAGGATTTTTAGCAGTAGAAGTCTTAATGCCTTTGGGTCCCTGTGAAATAGTCTCTGGATCTGCAATAGGATTTTTAAAAAGGAACTTGTAAGAATCAGGAACCCTGTAATATCGGTCATGTTTTCTAGGAGCAGGAGGCAAACAATCAGGGGCCAAACTAGATTCTGAGAAAGCATCCTCAACAATGTCAAGTACAGGAGGTATAGCTAAAGGCCTATGCTGAGGCAGGAGTAAGAAATCCCTAAGCCTCTTTTTAGAATCAGAAAAATCCTAGCTTTCCCAGTGGAAATGCTCCCTTAGAGTATGTAAGGTTTCACCAAAAGAAAAATCCTCTGGAGGGGAAGCAGAGGGAATAAAGTCCTCTGCATCAGAATCCTCATAAGTAGATAAAGGCAAATCCAGATCATTAGAAGAATAAAAAAAAATCAGAATACTGTTCAGAAGATTCAAAATCAACTTCAGTCCTAGGTCTCTTAGAAGGGGGTTGGCCTCCCCTGATTAGTTATACAAGATCTTCAGCCATTCTAATAATTTTTTAGGCATAGAGGCCTGAGCATGTGGCCTGGGCGTCAGTTTCTTAGGCATGGTTCGAGATTTTGAACTAAATGAAGAAGGAGGTGAGGGTTTAATATGCAAGTCCGTACGCCTGAATACACCCTCAGAAGCCGGTGCCTGCACAGCGGCTCCAGACCCATCCAAGGTAGAGACATCCGCAGGTTCCACGGTTGAAGCATCTCGCGGCATACCGGACTCCAAATGGAAATCAGCAGAGGCCTGCGAGTCAGAAGTAGCGGGTATCAGGGGCTGCGAATGTGCCTCACTGAGTACCGGCGAACTGGCGACTGGCTTAGGAAAAGCGTCATTGGCAGCTTTGGACCTCGGCGGCCTGTCTCTGTCTTTATCTTTACGTTTTTTCAGAATCCCGGTAGTCGGAAGGCTAACTGACAACATTTCTGGATAATTAAACAGAGAACCGAAATATTTAGAAGCGAAAATA
The DNA here is from genome assembly GCF_019279795.1 of Protopterus annectens. Taxonomy (NCBI): domain Eukaryota; kingdom Metazoa; phylum Chordata; order Ceratodontiformes; family Protopteridae; genus Protopterus; species Protopterus annectens. Next base: position 1,137,201,569 of record NC_056737.1, read on the forward strand.
TACTGACGATGATAGTGCGCTGTTTAAATAAAGCAAGGCACATTGTGGTCAGGGCCTAGGCAAGGAATACAGTACAAATGAAAATCTTTGTGAGGTATTTGCTTTCCACAAGTAATGCAATTACTAACTTTTACTGATATCGGTAAGGAGCAAGAAAAAGTTTCTCCGACGGGGTACTTAGCTTTAGTTGAAGACTTTGGTTCTGAAACTCAAAAACAAAAATTTCAGGAGTCGTATGACCGGCACTTGTGAACGGCAAGAAAGACTGATGTAATGGTGTCGGCTGCATGTTTTATATCCCTGACGTCATGGAAGAAGGGACAGCAACCGACGGAGGACCCAAGACTTTGTTAATCAGGCCGACTGAGGGCTACTGCAAGCAGATAACCCAAATGTAATGACTGCAACAATGAAACATGAACATCATGGAACTTCTGCAGCCTGAACCAAACCATCCAGTCATCCATTCTCAGGAGAGGCAAAATGGACTGCAACATGACCAACCTGAATCTGGCCTATCTGACAATGGCTCAGCTTGCAAAGATTCAGAAAATGCCTAATAACCTTGTTTTTCTTTGCTACCAAAAAAAAAGAGTATGGAATACACTCCAGATCCATGCTGGTCTGGTGGGACCTCACGGTGACTCAGCTGATCAGCAGTTTTTGAATTTCCACTGATGTATCCCTTCTCTGGCAATGAGGAACAACTGAAAAGGATTTCTGGAACTCCTTTGGTGTAACTAAAAAGGGAACTGCAAGCCTCTGGACATAACTTTCAACACACAGACATTTAAGGTGATGGCCTCTGTGACAAAGAGGGATACTGCCAGCACAGCTATCTGGAATTTTGTAAATAATTGTATGTCATTTGTGAACATCAACATGACCTATGTAAGATGCTTGTGTTACAACTGTATTAGAACTGTATGGCATGTGTAAATCAAAAGTACAGTTGTGTACACTTACCATAAATGTAGATGTTTGAGTGTCTTCACTGTTGCAGTCATCAAATTAGGGTAATCCCTGCTGGGGTAGCCCTCGGCCGGCCTGAATACCAGAGACGTAGTATTTCTGAGTCAGTTGCTGTCACTTGAAGACTGACATCACGTCGTCAGGGGTATAAAGGAAGGCAGCCGATGCCATTACATCTGTTTTTTTCTTGCCCTAACTGGTCAGGAGCCCACAAAGTAGGAGGCCAGGTTCTGGTGGTAGGACCCCACCAGTGGAAAAGAAATACCAATATGCCCCTTCTAAGGAAAAGAGAACAACAAGGAAAAAGGGGGAAGGAGGGAGGGAAACCAGGACAGCAACAGTGAAGACACTAACGTCTACATTTATGGTAAGTGTACACAACTGTACTAGGTTTTTCGTCTTTTACTGCTGCAGTCATCACATTTGGGTAGATTCCCAAAGCTGAGGAAATGGGTGGGGGCAGTCAAGGAAGCTAGGGACTGGCTAGCATGCCCTGCAAGACTGCAGAGGCAAAACCTGCCTTGGATTTAGAAAAGAGAGGCAGGTGTTAATGTTTGGTAAAGGTGTGAACAGATGTCCAGATGGCAGCCTCCAGGATGTCCCTGGTGGGCACTCCTCTGAGGAATGCTGCAGAGGTGGAGGATGCTCTGGTGAAGTGGGCTCTGACCCCCTTGGGGGGGGGGGGGGGCTTGCCATACTGCTTGTAGCAGAAATGGATGCAGTATGCTGTCCATACAGAAATGGTTTGCTTGGAGATGGCTTTGCCCTCTGCCCCAGAAGCAAAACTAACCAGCAGATGATCAGATTTTCTGAAGGGTTTAGTCCTGTCCAGATAGTATCCGAGTTGTCTGTGCACATCTAGAGAGTGCAGATCGTTTCCCCCTTGTTTTGAGGGTTGGAAAAGAAGATGGGCAAAGGGATGGAATGGTTGAGAGCCACACTGGATACCACCTTGGGCATGAAGGATGAATTAGTTCAGAGGGATACCCTGTCTGCATGGAAGGCGATGAAGGGTTCCACTGCCACGACTGCTTGCAGCTCAGACTCTTCTGGCTGAAGTGATGGCCAGGAGGAAGGCTGTCTTCCAGGAGATGCTGGTTTGAAAGGAGGTAGGGTGAGCTTTTCCAAGACAAAGTTAAGATCCCAAGCCGGTGTTGGTGCCCTTCTGGGGGGCCTCAAGTTGCTAGCCCCTCTGAGGAACTGTTTGATCAGAGGGTGTGAAAAAAAAAGGCTGCTCAGTGGGAAAATGAGCGGAAATAGCAGAGGCCTGAATTTTTATAGAGGAGAAAGATAGACCACTGTGTAATAAGTTAGCCAAGTAATCCAGGATGAGAGGGATTGAGGGCTGTGCCATATTGCCTCCCTTAGCCTGGATCCAGGTGTAGAACCTTTTCCAGTATAAGACTATCTGGTGCTAGGGCATCTGGCCTCTCGGAAAACATCCAGAACGTGTTTATGGGGGGGGGGGGCAGATTGGTCAGGTTATAAGCCATGCTGCCAAATTGAGTGTCTGCAATTGGGGGTGCATGAATTCCCCTGTCCTCTGGGTTAGGAAGCTTGGAATCTGAGGAAGATTCCATGGGGGCAGTGGGGACAGGCTGCGCAGCAAAGGGGTACCAGTGCTGTCTGGGTCAGTCTGGAGCTATGAGAATGGTCCTTGGTTTTTTCTCCCTTATTTTGATCAGTACATTGGGAAGAGAGGTGGGGAGGAAAGGCATAGACTGAGAGGTTTACCCAGGGGAAGGACACGGCATCTACTTTCCATGCCATGCAGTGATGCTCCCTGGTGCAAAATTTGCTGAGATGATGGTTGGTGTGTGAGGCAAAGAGGTCGACCTTCAGGGTTCCCCATTTTTGAGTTATTAGTAAGGAAGAGTTTCTGTTGAGCTGCCACTCATGGGGGTCCAACAGTTTTCTGCTTAATTGGTCTGCCAGAGAGTTGAGAGAACTCGGAAGGTATTGTGCTACGAGGTGTAGATGCAGGGAAGAGGCTGTGAACCAAAGGGTCATGGACAGCCTGCACAGCAGGTAGGAGTGAGTCCCTTCCTGCTTGTTGATTTACCGCATCACTGTGGTGTTGTCTGTTTTGATCAGGAGAACCCCTGGAGAGAGAAGGGGTTTGAAAGCTATCAAGGCCTGTTGCACAGCCATCACCTCTTTTAGACTGATGTGCAGGTGGAGTTGCTGGGGGTTCCATTGGCCCTGTATGCACCTGCCATCCAGGTGTGCACCCCAAGCATAGTCTGAGGCATCTGTGGTGAGGGTCTGGGTGGCAGGGTGTGGGGACAAGGGCAGTCCCTTGTTGTGGGAGCAGGCTGTTGTCCACCAAAGAAATTCCTTCCATAGGCAAGGAATAATAGGTAAAAGAGTTTTCAGATCTTGAGTGTTGAAACCAAAGGCTCTTTAGGTACCAATGAAGTTTCCTCATATGCAGTCTGGTATATGGAATAAGGAGTATGCAAAATGCCATGAAACCCAGGGCTTGCAGGATTTCCCTTGCAGAAAGCTGGGGCCTGGTGGCCAGCTGAGAGAAGTAAGCTGATAGGAAACTTTGTTTCTCTGGTGTTAGGCATGCCATCTGGGATGCTGTGTCCAGACTTGCTCCCAGGAAGATTATCCTTTTGGTGGATACCTGTTTGGACGTATTTTCATTGACTGTTCATAGGTAGGTACTAGGCTATCTGCCCGAGGGCATTTATAAGCCTAGCCAGAGTGTGTCAGCTTTCGCCTCCCCATTGATTAATTAACTGAGCCTCTGTCAAGAAGAGCCAATGAAGTGATCCCAGGGGTGTATTTTCTGTTACCCATCCACTCGTCAAGGTTTCTCTTGAAGAGTGTTAGTGAGGGGCTCTGCCTAATGTAGTTAGGAATTTTGTTCCAATGCACGGGGAGTCTCTGTGACAGGAATCTATCCCTCCACCATGTTCTATTTATTGTTGTGGTGAGGTTTAGCTCACTAGAGCGAGTGGCTCGCAGTGACTTGGATTTCTTTAGGTGGAGCATGTCCATCAATTCTGAGTTGGACATGGCTTTGTAAGTTAAGCAGAGATCACCTCTGAGTAAGCGATATGCCACTGAGTACAGCCGGAGTTTTTCAAGTCAGGCTGCATAGGACACATGTTTGAAGCCAGTAATCCTCTTGGTGAGGTACTTTTGTGGTCTTTCCAGCTGTTGGTAGTGTCTTGTAAGGTACATCCCAAATGGGGCATTGTACTCTATGATGGGTCTGATGAGTGACGAGTAAAGGGGCACTATAACCTCTTTATTTCTAGATGCGAACCCTTTAGTAATTAGATGGGCTACATAGAAGGATTTCCTAACTACTTTGGCAATATGACTGTCAAAGGAAAGATTACAATCTACCTGGTTCCCCAGATCTCTTCTTACCTCTTCTGTATTAATTGGGCTGCCACATATGTGGTAATTCATGGGTGTTTTGTTTTTCCCAAACGGGATGACTATGCATTTTTTTGGCATTTAGCTTGAGACCATGACTTTGACACCAGGTGTCCGTCTCAGTAAGGCCCTTTTGGAGAATGTCCGTGTCAGCCGGTGAGTCAATTATGGTTCCCAATTTGCAGTCATCGGCGAACTTGGTTAGCCATAGTCCTCCTGTGTTTGCCTGTACTTCTGAGAAGTATATGCCGAACAGTAGGGGTCCCAGGACCGAGCATTGTGGGACACCACTTGTGACTGGTTTAGAGTCGGACCTGGAGCCCGCTATTCTTACCGTGTGAGTTCTGTCTGTAAGCCAGTTGGTAACCCATCTCATGTTCAGGCTGGTGAGTTTTTCTATAATTCCCGAGTGGGGAATGGTGTCAAAAGCTTTGCCGAGGTCAAGGTAGGCTGTGTGCACTACCTTCCCCTCATCTATGGCCCTGGTGACCGTCTCGAAGAAGTCAACCAGGTTTAGTAGGCATGATCTGCCCTTAAAGCCGAACTGGGTCGGGTCAAGTGTTTGGAGGTTCCCAATGTCTTTGTTAATGAGTTCCATGATGATGCGCTCCATAGCCTTCAAGACCAGGCTAGTTAGGCTTATGGGGCGATAGTTACCAGGGTCAGTTGTGGTCCCTCTTTTGTGGAGCGGAATAACCGTTGCTGTGCGCCATTCTATGGGCACATAGCCTGTGGAGAAGCTGAGGTTGAACAGTTTGTTTAGGTGGGGGGTTAGTTCGCTCTGTAGTTCGTGCAAGACACAGCCTGGGACACCATCTGGCCCCACTGACGCTGTGCTTTTGGCTTTTGAAAGGGCTGTTTTCACCTGTGAGTCTGTGATTTCCAGGACACTACGCTTTTCCGGTATTGCTGTGGGCCCTTTTGGGGGTGAGAGGGGGTGAAGTTTGCACTGAATCTATCTGCCAGGATGTTGGCAATATCAGTGGGTTCAGTATATTTTGTGCTATTTTGCACTAGCTCAGAGCATATCTGCGAGTTGCCACTTAGATTCTTGACATAGCTAAAGAAGGCTTTGTGGTGATCTTTCAAATCCCTGGCTATTTTTCTTTCGAAGTTAGCCTTGGAGGATTTTATGAGGGACCTTAGTTTCTTACTGATACTGATCAGGGATGTCTTTCCTTCTTGGGATTTGCTTTTTTTCTGAACAAGTTTCTTCCTTCTATTGTATAGCCTGGTTATGGCAGGGGTCCACCAGTCTGGTTTCCTTCTCTTAGGGGAGTGAGTCTTGGTTTTGCTAGGGATAGCACGATCCATGCATCCTTGTAGGTGCTCATAGAGTGCATTTATAAAGGTTCCTACATCTTGGACACTGTTACCCTTTAGCGTGCGGGCTGTGAAACTTACCACCTCTGTCTTAAGTAAGGTAAAGTTTGCTACAGAAAAGTTTTTCACTGTGGTTTCCTTGGTTGGAGGTGGTGGTGTGGTGTGGACATCCAGAGTGATTAGTTTATGGTCTGATCTAACCAGTGACAGGTTGACCTCCGGTGTGGAACACCTGTCGCCCATGTTGGTGATGACCATGTCCAATATGTTTTCACCTCTGGTAGGGAGTTTACCAGCTGATCCAGGGCATGTGAGTTGATAAATTCCAGGAAGCACTGGACCTGGGAGTTTGTACTTGAGTAATTTTCCCAGTTAACGGTAGGGTAATTGAAATCGCCCAATATCAGGATGCTCGGTAGAACCTTCATGTTTTCCATTGTTTCCAGAAAGGCGGAGTGGTGGCCCTGGGTCATGGAGGGTGATCTGTAGCAGGCCACAATTTGCACTGTAGATTTGCCTGATATTAGTTTCACATGGATGATCTCGGAGGTATTATGCTGCGCCACTAACCTGGAGGTGTAGGTATCCTTGATGAACATAGATAAACCCCCTCCTCTTGTGTTTCGGTCCATGTTCTGTGGCCGAAATGTGTGGTATGAGTTGTAGCCCGGTAGCGCTGGGGTGCTCTGTGGAGCCTTGAACCAGGTTTCATTTACTGCACAGATGTCGACGTTCTCCATACGGAGGAGTGCTTCGAGCGCATGCATTTTGAGATTTAAACTCCTGGCTTTGAGTAGCATAGCCCTCATTTTTTTAATTGTGCTGTTTACGGAGGTGGGTTTGACTTTTGAACCTTGCCTAAAAAAGGCACTATGGGAGCAGCAAGAGCCTTGGCCAGTATTCAAAAGCCTAGGGGTGACAGGTGCAAGCAGTCTCTTATGAAGCAATGAGGCTTGTCGAGCATGTCGTCCCAGGCTGACAGACACTGGATCCCCTTTGAATGACACCAGAAGCTTAGCCAATTGTTGATCATGATCATTTTTTTCTTTATACTGCGGTATCATTCTTGGTGAGCCCTAAAGAGGTAAGTAGGTCCTTTACAAAGGCCAGGTATTTGAGCAGCTTTTCCTGGCGGTCTGCCTGAATAAGGCAGTCGTTGTAAGTAGGGATAAATTTGAATATTTCTTTGTCTGCAAAAAGCAATGGATGGAGCCAGGCATTTTGTGAAAACTCTGGGAGCAGTAGATAAGCCAATGGGAAGTGCAAAGAACTGAAAGTGTTGAGATCCTTGCAGGACTCCCTGATGGGAATGTGGAGGTAGGCTTCTTTCAAGTCCTGGGTGACTAGCCAAGCATCCTTGAACAGCATGGGTAGCAGCTGCTGGAGGGTGAGCACTTTGAATTTTGGGATCACCAGAAAGGTGTTTATAATGGACATGCAGAGGATGGGGCGCTAGATGCCCTCATTTCTGGGTATCAGAAAAAGTCTGGAGTAGAAGCCTTGGCCTATCTGCTGTGCAGGAACATGTTCGACTGCTCCCAAGGAGAGTAGGGTATGGATTTGCTTTTGAACCTCTGCACACTGACTTTGTGGTAGATCCAGGAACCCTTTGGAGGTTGGAAGGGTGTGGAAGGAGAATTTGTACCCCTGAGACACAATGTTCAGAATCCAATGGTCCTTGGTAATGGTGGCAAAGGTGCTTGAGTGAAGGGATAGTTTTCCTCCTAGGGGTATGTGATGGTGGGCAGAGGCGAGGTAGTGAGGGGGTGTGTCATTGTGAGTTTTTGCCATAAGGGGGTGGCTTAGAACTCCCTGGTTTTGAAGTGGAGGCAGTCCACTGCTTAGACCTCTGCAACCCATGGGACTGCTGTCGTGGAGGTCTGTTTCCACAGGGCCAAGGCTGGCCCTGTTTACTAGGTGCAAGAAAGGACCAGTGCTTGGAAGGAAAATGCCTGCTGAACCTAGGGGGCTGTACCTGTAAGAAATCTTTAACAGTCTTCACAGATTTTGCTTTTTCTTCCACCTTTAACACCTCCTCTGCTTCAGTACCAAATAAGTTACCTTTGTGCAAGGGTGCATTCAACAGTTTTGATTTGACATGGTTGCAGGGGTTGTTCCTTAAGCCATGCCTGTCTTCTAATGAAAGACCACTGACTGCTGCCCTGCAAGTAGCTCCTAGGGCGTCAAAACCACAGTGCAAAGTGTGTTTAGTTACTTGACCAGCAGAGTGCATTAATTCCTGTAAGCCTTTAGATTCTGGCCATGCAGTAAAGCAGGACATTTTTTGTTTAAGGAGTTCCAAGGTATGTTGCTGATATTTAAGCATATCGAACTGACAATTGAGTGCCCTGACAGCAAGAGTAGCTGAGGTGTATACTTTTTTATGCCATCTGTTCAGAACTCTGGAATCTCTGTCTGGGGGGGGTTGGGATTCTTAGCTGAAGTAGATTTAACCCTTTTGGGCCTTGAGTAATGACATCAGGGTCAGCAGCTGGGTTTGTAAAGAGATATTTGTGAGAGTCAGGGACTCTGTACTACCTGTCTGACTTTCTGGAAGCAGGGGGGAGGGTGCCTGGAGTCAAGCTGGATTCAAGGAAGAAATCATCTACCACATCTAGGACAGGGGGGATAGCTAAAGGCTTGTGCTATGGAAGGTCCAGGAACTCTCAAGAGTCTCTTTTTAGACTGTGGGTAGTCTTGAGTATCCCATTTGAAATGCTCCCTTAAAGCATACAGAGTTTCCCCAAAGGAAAATCCTCTTGTGGAGAGGCTGAAGGAATAGATTCCTCTGCATCAGAATCCTCATATGTAGAGAGGGGCTGCATGTCTTCATAGTCAGATGCATCAGATTCATCTGACTCTTGGTCAGACAAAACTTCTGGAGACAGATCTCTTTCTTTTTAAGGGTGTGGCTTGGCTTCCCCTAGTTAGCATGATAAGGTCCTCTGCCAGTCTAAGCATTTGTGACTGAGGCAAGAGAGCAGGCATCAAAGAATGGCTGGACATTGGTTTCTTGCGGGTGGTTCGACCCCTGGGCCTAAGGAACTTGGTTGTTTTAGAAAGAATGGTAGCCGGGAAAGAAGACTTCGGTTTATGTCTGGATTCGGTATTGTGAAGGACATCCTCAAAAGCCGGTGCCTGCACAGCGGCTCCGGACCCATCCAAGGTAGGGACTGCAGGATCCTTAGAAGAAGAAGCATTCTGCAGCATACCGGACTCCAAATAGGTCTTGGTAGAGGCCTGCGAATTAACTGAAGAGGGCATCACTGAATTCCAGAGGACTGACGACCAGCTTGATGTTAGCGTCGTCGGAAGGTTTAGTCCTGTGCGGTCTGTCTCTGTCTTTATCTTTACGTTTTTTCAGAAGATCTGCTGTCGGATCACTTACTCGGAATTCGAGGACTGTAAATAGAAATATCTGGCTACAATAAGGGCTCGACAACGAGTATTTCTGACGTTAAACAAAGCACAGAAAGTGCAGTTGTGTACACTTACCATAAATGTAGATGTTCGAGTGTATTCACTGTTGCAGTCATTACATTTGGGTAGATTCCCAAAGCTATGGTTGGAAGGAGGAGTTTATACAGCATTAGGGCCAGTTATAAGGCCCTGCAAGACAGCAGTGGCAAAGCCAGCTCTGGATTTAGAGAAAATTAGTAAATGATAATGCTTGGTGAAAGTATGGACAGAACTCCAGGTAACAGCTTCTAGGATATCCCTTGTAGGAACACCTCTGAGAAAGGCTGCAGAAGTAGAGGGTCTATATCAGAACATCGAAGTATTAAAACTTTGAATGTTCTGATATCGAACACTATTCAGCGGACGTTAAGAATAGCGAAGCTGCAAAACAGCGAATTCTTTCCTCAGGAAAGAATTTGGTTGGCCGTTTCTGTGGCTTCGCTATTCTTAGTGCTGTGGTGGAAAGTTACGGGTTGGGTACAGGTAAGTGTGCGATTGTTTGTACGTTAGGGTTAGGAGCGGGTTAAGTGAGTTAGGGTTAGGTCGCAGGTTAGGCGTGTGTGTGATAGTGACAGACTTTAGGGTTAGGGGCAGTTTAAATGAGTTAGGGTTAGGGAGCGGGTTAGGTGAGTGTGCAACAGTGACTGACGTTAGGGTTTGGGTTAAGGTAAGTGGGTAGATAGTAGTGTATGTTTAGTTTAGTGTAGCGTTAGATGTAGGAATTTAAGTGTATGTGTGTGGTTGCTGTTGGTTTGATGTGCTTGTGTTGTGTGTGTGTGTGTTTCGGAGCAGCGAATTTTTTCCATGGGAAAAAAATTCTCTGTTCTGAATGTTCGATATTTTCATGTTTATATGTTTTGGGGCCGATGAAATAGCGTTTGCTATTTTAATCTTTCAAGAACGTGATATAAACGCGAAGTAGATGCAGCCTTGGTGGGGTGAGATCTGATCCCCTGGGGGATAGGTTTTCCATGGTGCTTACAGCAAAAATGAATGCAATGGCTTATCCATTTAGAAATGGTTTGTTTGGAAATAGCCTTCCCCCTCTGCCCTTGCAGCAAATGCTACCAGCAATTGCTCAGATTTTTTTTGAGATTTAGTTGTGTCCAAGTAGAATCCAAGTTGTCTGTGCACATCCTAGGAATGCCGAATCCCTTCCCCATTGTTCTGTGGTTTGGGAAAGAAGGTTAGCAAATGAATGGACTGATTAAGAGCCACACTGGAAACCCCACCTTGGGCATAAAGGATGGATTGGTCCTGAGAGATACTCTGTCCACATGAAAGATGATGAAAGGCTCCACTGCCATAAGGGCCTGTAATTCAGATATCCTTCTTGCTGAAGTGATTGCTAAAAGGAAGGCTGTTTTCCAAGAAAGAAATTTTTAGTCTGCAGTAGCAGCTGGCTCGAAAGAAGGAAGAGTGAGTTTTCTCCAAAACAAAGTTAAGGTCCCAGGCAGGGGTAAGTGCTCTCCTGGGTGGTCTCAAGTTTTTTGCCCCTCTGAGATACTAGGGTTACCACCTGTCCCACTTTGCGAGGGACAGTCCCTCATTGGGCAGTTGTGTCCTGCAAAAAAAAATTGTAAAAATGATAAATGTCCAGAGATTTTAGGGCAAAATTATTGACTATATTTTATGTAATAGTTGCATAAACAGTTACTCTGTATCTGAAAAGTACAGTTTTGTACCTACCATAAATGTAGATGTCCGAACAGGATAGCATCTGCAGTCATAACAAATGGGTTGTCCTGTCGTCAGGCAGCCCTTCGGTCGGCCGGATTCCAAAGTCTGGGTCTGGCCTCGGCTGGTGTCGCACTTCACCCGACGTCATCTCTGCTGGTCTTCGGGTATAAAGGCATCAGCCGACGCCATTTTCCTCAGTGTTTCTTGCCCCAGATGCCAGTTGCCCTCTTGGAAAGCTAAATTTTGGATGAATGCCAATGTTTCCAAAAATGTAGAAGGCAAACACAAAAAATAAGCATGTATGTACATATATACAAACAAATACACCATAAGAGATCCCCCCCAGCTAGCTATTAGGAGGGTAAATACCCTAGGAGTACCACAGAGGGGAAGGAGGGTGGGTAATCCTGACTGCAGATGCTATCCTGTTCGGACAACTACATTTATGGTAGGTACAAAACTGTACTATGTCCTTCAAGGATGCATCTGCAGTCATAACAAATGGGTAGAATACCATAGCCAAACTAGAGGAGGAGGAAATAGAATTATGGTGTAGTTAGGATCCCTTGCAGTACAGCAGTGGCAAACCCTGCTCGGGATCTAGAGTATAGAGGTAAGTTATAATGCTTGGCAAATGTATGCACGGAGGTCCAAGTAGCCGCCTCAATAATGTCCTTGGTAGCCACTCCTCGTAAGAAAGCTGTGGTAGTGGCTGTAGCCCTTGTAGAGTGAGGTCTTATGTTCTGTGGAATTGGCTTTCCATGGTAGGAGTAACAGAATCTTATGCAATTTCCTATCCACTTGGAGATTGTCTGTTTGGAGATTGCTTTTCCTTCCCTTCCTGTTGCATAGGCTACTAGAAGCTGGTCAGTTTTTCTATTGCCCTTGGTTCTGTCCAGGTAGTAGCGCAACTGTCTATGTACATCCAAGGTATGCAGCAGTCTTTCCCCCCTGTTCTGTGTATTGGGAAAGAAGGTAGTTAGGTGGATTGCCTGGTTTAGAGACACTCTGGATACCACCTTAGGCATAAATGTAGGATTAGTTCTCATGGATACTCTATCTTGATGGAAGATTAGGAAGGGTTGTACTGCCATTAAGGCCTGTAGTTCCGAAACCCTTCTTGCTGAGGTAATTGCCAGTAGGAAAGCAGTTTTCCAGGATAGGTGTTGAAGATCTGCTGTTGCTGCTGGTTCGAATGGAGGGAGTGTCAATTTTTCTAGCACAAAGTTCAAGTCCCAAGCTGGTAATGGTGGTTTCCTAGGAGGTTTTACATTCTTGATTCCTCTGAGGAACTGCCTGAGTAGAGGATGTGAGAAGACAGGGGATCAAGCTGTATTCTGCAGAAATAGCTGATGCATGTATCTTGATGGAGGAATAGGACAGGCCTGTATGGAGAAGCTCTGCCAAATACTCCAGGATGTTGGCAATATCTACCTTTGACACATCTTTTCCTCTTGCAGTGCTCCAAATGACAAACCTTTTCCATTTCCCTGCATAGTTCCTTCTTGTCAAAGGTCTGCGGGCCTCCAGGATAATGTCTTTAACCCTTTGGGATAAATCTGGGTTAGTTGCTGTTATGTAATGTTCCAGGCAGTCAGTTGTAGAGTTTTAGATTTGGATGCATGATGTTGTAGTTGTTCTGAGTTAACATCAAAGGCATCAGGGTAGTGTCCACGTTCTGTTCGAGACATGCTCCTCAGCAATGGATACCAGTGTTGTCTTGGCCAATTTGGAGCTATCAGAATTATCCTTGGACGCTCCTCTTTGATTTTCAGTAGTACCTTGTGCATCAAGGGAAGAGGTGGAAATGCATATGCTGTCAGACCTTTCCAACTGAAGGATAGAGAGTCCACCTTCCATGCAAGTGGGTGGTATGTCCTTGTGCAGAATTTCTTGAGCTGGTGATTGAGTGGGGATGCGAATAGGTCTATTTGTGGCATTCCCCATTTCTGTGTGATGGCCTTGAAGATGTCCGGGTGTAGCATCCATTCGTGAGCATCCGAGGTTGTTCTGCTTAACATGTCTGCTAGGATGTTTTCTTTTCCCGGTACAAATATTGCCTGTAACTGAATGTTGTAGCTCAGAGCCATATTCCATAGGTCCAGAGTCATTCGGCATAGGGGGTATGAATGAGTGCCTCCCTGTTTGTTGATGTACCACATGACTGTGGTGTTGTCTGTCCTTATCATCAAATGGCCTTCTTTGAGGAATGGTCTGAAATTCTGGATTGCTAGTTTTACTGCCAGCATTTCTTTTTGATTTATGTGCAGGTGCAGTTGATCTGGGGTCCATAATCCTTGTATGCATTTGTCCAGCATGTGGGACCCCAACCTAGGTCTGAGGCGTCCGTTGTGATGGTTTGGCTTGCTTGAAAGTTTTGGAAGGACAAGCCTGGGTTTGACTGGCATGCTTGAGCCCACCATAGGAACTCTTGTTTCAGGCATGGGATTAGTGGAATTTCGGTTTCTAAGCTGTGCCTGTGTTGAGACCATAAATTCTTTAGGTACCACTGTAGTTTTCTCATATGCAGTCTGGCATGGGGGACCAGGATTATGCATGATGCCATGAAGCCCAAGGCCTGCAGTACTTTCCTTGCTGTTAGTTTGTTCTGCTTTGTTAATGCCAAGAAGTAAAGAGGGAGTTGTTCTTGTTTTTCTGCAGTTAGGAATGCCATCTACTTTACTGTGTCCAATTCTGCACCCAAGAATGTTCTTGTTTGGGATGGTATTAGTCTTGACTTTTTTAAATTGACTGTGTATCCCAGGGCTTGTAGTAAGCAAATGACTCTTTGTAAGTCTTTTGTCAGCTTGCTTTTGTTGTCCGCTTGTATCAGGCAGTCGTCCAGGTATGGATAAATTTGGATTCCCTGTAGCCTGCAATGAGCGATTACTGATGCCAGGCATTTTGTGAATACTCTGGGCGCAGTAGATAAGCCAAAGGGCAATGCTGAGAATTGATAATGCTCTGATTCTGCAAGAAATCTGAGGTATCTTCTGCAATTTGGTCGTATGGGGACGTGCAGGTATGCCTCCTTGAGATCTAGAGTTACCAGCCAACACTCCTTGCCCAGCATGGGAAGAAGTTGCTGCAAGGTCAGCATTTTGAATTTTGGAACAATGATGAATGTGTTTAAGGCGGACAGGTCGAGAATAGGTCTCCAACCTTTCTCTTTTCTTGGTACTAGGAAGAGTCTGGAGTAGAATCCTTTGCCCTGCTCTGTTGGTGGTACTCTTTCCACAGCTCTCATTTTTGTTAATTGAGCTATCTGTTTTAGAGCTTCTGTTTTCTGATTTGGAGGTAGGTTTGGCATTCCTCTTTTTACTGGTAAGGTGTGGAAATGAAACCTGTAGCCTTGGTCTATAGTCTGCAAAATCCACTTGTCTTTTGTGATATAGTGCCAATTTTTTGAAAATAAGGCTAACTTTCCGCCTAAGGGTGCTGATATTTGTTCCCTGGTAGGCGGTGTCAGAGCCAAGTCACTGTGATTGTCCTGTTGCAGTGGCAGTGGTTGTGTCTGTGCCTCACTGGTTGTTGCCTTGCCACTGGCGTCCTCTGTAGGCACCTCCTCTGGATTGATTTCTGCCTCTGGAACGTCTATTCCTGCCTCTCTGAGATTTAGAGGAGTCTGGAAAGGACCAATTTTTGGAAGGTCAGTTCCTGCTAAACCTTGGGGGCTGAACCTGTAAGAAATCTTTAATTGTTTGTACAGATTTTGCCTTCTCTTCCATTTTCTTCATTACTTGCTGGGCAGGAGAACCAAATAGACTGGCCTTATCCATAGGAGCATCTAACAGCTTTGCTTTAACATGATCCGGCAAGACCTGTTCTTTCAACCATGCATGCCTTCTTATAACTGTGCCAGTCATGGCTGATCTAAATGAAGCCTCCAGTGCATCATAGCCACATTTTAAAGAATGGTTACTAACCTGCTGAATGTTATTCACCATTTCTAGAACATATTTCTTATCTAAGGAATCATCAGAGGACAGTTTCTTAGTTAACTGATCAAGCATAAACTCTTGGTATTGGATCATATGAAACTGACAGTTCAAAGCTCTAGCTGAGAGAGTAGCAGAGGTGTAAACTTTTTTACCCCATCTCTCTAAGGACCTGGACTCCCTTTCAGAAGGGAGAGGGTTTTTTGCTGAGGTCGAAGCTACTGCCTTAGGCCCCTGGGAGATAGTCTCAGGATCTGCAAGTGGGGCCTTGTATAGGTGGTGATGACTGTCCAGTACCCTGTAAAACCTATCGGGTTTGGCATGGGCTGGAGGTAAAGTATCAGGAGCAGTGCAAACATCATTAAATGCATCATCCACAACAGGAAGAACTGGAGGTATAGCTAAGGGCCTATGTTGCGGTAAGTGTAGAAAGGTCCTAAGCCTTTTTCTTGAATCTGAGAAATCTTGTCCCTGCCATTGGAATTGCTCTCTCATGGCATGTAAGGTTTCTCCAAAGGAAAATTCCTCTGGTGGAGAGGCAGATGGAATAGATTCTTCAGCATCGGAATCTTCATAAGTAGAAAAAGGAGCCTCTAGATGGTCTGTAATGTCTGAATCATCAGAAGAATCATCTGAGGACACTGGCTCTGGGGGCTCTGCTCTAGGTCTCTTTTCAGGAGGCTGAGAGGCCCTGTCTGGGTGAGATCGGGATCCCCTTATTAAAGAGATGAGATCCTCTGCCAGAGTAAGCATTTGAGAACTGGAACTGGGCCTGTGTGAGGGGGGCTTAACAGGCACTGATTTAGCAGTTTTGGCTGCTTTAGCCCTGGCAAAGGCCTTAATAGACATGGCTGCAGGAGGCCTAGCAGCACCACGTGCTGGGGTAGAGACATCCAAAGGGATGGTGTCCGATAATTCTAAAGGAACCACATTAGTAGGCAAAACTTCAGAGGCCGATTCAACTAGGGTAGCAGGGGCCTCGGTAGTAGTCATGGATTCGGCTGAAGATTGACCCGTTTGCTCGGTTTCTGCCAAAACCGAGACACTCGCGTTTGCTTAACCGTGGTTTCGGCGAAACCGCGGACCGCGAGTGTCGGTCTTTTGCTTTGCGTTTTTTAACAATTTGAGAAGTCGGAGGATCCGACGGCATAATGTACGCAAAATCTGAGCCGAAAAACTGTTCAGCAAACTCCGACCGACGCCTAAGCGTTGTCGGTTGAAGGAAGCACAGGCTAAACAGGCTGCTACGCGTGGTCTGGGCCTAAACAAGGTAAGCAGTAAGAGTGGAAATCTTTATGAGGTATTTGTTTCCCACAAGTTAAACAGTTATTTACTTTTTCTGACATCAGCTGAGGCAAGAAAGAGTCCCCAACGGGGTACTTAGCTTTTAGAAGTCTTCGAAGTAGTATTCGGTAGTAGTAATCTCTGGATATGACCGACCGGCACTTGCGAACAGCTTCTGCTTCGGGCGCCACGCGGCAAGAAAGACTGGGGAAAATGGCGTCGGCTGATGCCTTTATACCCGAAGACCAGCAGAGATGACGTCGGGTGAAGTGCGACACCAGCCGAGGCCAGACCCAGACTTTGGAATCCGGCCGACCGAAGGGCTGCCTGACGACAGGACAACCCATTTGTTATGACTGCAGATGCATCCTTGAAGGACATCACCTAAATGTTATAAGAAACAGAATAAGAAACCAAAATACTACAAGAATAAGCTTTTATTTAGGCAAAGAAGTAAAGTTCTGTCATTTCTACTGGCCGTGGGTAGGTTTCGGCTTGCAAAATCTGACATTTGTACCAAAAATGTCTCACTTTGGGCATTTGAAAAGGTGGTAACCCCATGAGATACTGCTTGAGCAGTGGATGACAGAAGAGGGGTGGTTCTGTGTTATAGTGAGTTGAAATAGCTGAGGCGTTGATTTTAATGGAGGAGAAAGACAGGCCCTTGTGAAGCATCTCAGTTAAGTATTGCAAAATCTGAGGTAAATTGGGCGCTGCTGTGCTCATCCCCTAAAGACTGGTTCCAGGCACAGAATCTTTTCCATTTGTCAGCATAAGATTTTCTTGTACTAGGTTTCCTTGCTTCCAAGATGACATCCATCACAGGTTTGCTGATGGATAAGGATGAATTTAAGTGATTAGCCAGGCTGCAAGGTTCAATGTTGGAAGCTGAGGGTGCAGAATTTGGTTCTTTTGCTGAGACAACAGGAAAGGAGTCTGAGGCAGGTGCAATGGAGATATTTGTGACACACTGCACCGGAGAGGGTACCAGTGTTGGCGCACCCAGTCTGGAGCAATCAAAATCACCCTTGGTTTGTCCTGTTTGACTTTTGGTAGAACTTTGGAGAGCAGAGGCAGAGGGGGAAAAGGCGTAGACTGATGGGCTTTTCCAGCTGAAGGACAGAATATCAACTTTCTAGGCTTGTTTGTGGGGAATCCTTGTGCAAAACTTGTCCAACTGGTAGTTCTGGGGGGAGGTAAATAGATCTATGCCTGGGCTCCCCTATGCGCTTGTCAACATGTTGAAAATCCATGGTTCCAGTTTCCACTTGTGTGGGTAAATGAGGTTTCTGCTTAGTCCATCTGCCAGTGTATTCAATTTCCCTGGCAGGAATTGAACTTGTAGGTGCACTTGGTAGCTCAAGGCTGTGTTCCACAATGACATGGCTAGTCTGCAGAGGGGGTAGGAATGTGTACTCCCCTGCTTATGTACCACATAACCGTGGTGTTGTCCGTCTTTACCATTAGTTGTCCTAGAAGAATGCAGTCCTTGAAGGTTGTCAGAGCATTCTATACAGCTAACATTTCTTTCTGACTGACATGTAGGTGCATTTGATTTGGGTTCCATTTGCCCTGAATGCACTTCCCTGCCAGGTGAGCCCCCCTCATGCATAGTCTGATGCATCTGTAGTTAGGGTTTGGGCGGCAGGGTGTAGTGTGAATGGTAGTCCCTTGTTTTGGTGGCGGGCCTCTGCCTACCATAGGAACTCCAGGCATAGGCAAGGTATGATAGGAATCATTGTTTCCGGTTGTGACAATGTTGACTCCATAGACTTTTTAGATACCACTGTAGTTTCCTCATATGCAGTCTTGCATATGGAATTAGAAGAATGCAGGAGGTCATGAACCCCAAGGCTTGCAGAATTTGTCTTGCAGATAGCAGGGTTTTTGTGGCCACTTGTTTGAAGTAAGCTACCAAATTATTTTGCTTCTCTGGCGTGAGGAAAGCCATCTGGGCAGTTGTATTCAAGCTTGCACCTAGGAATGTAATCTGTTGACAGGGTACCAGTTGTGATTTCTTTTCATTTATGGTGTACCCCAGACAAGTTAGAACCCTTTTTACAAATGCCAGATGATTTAAAAGTATGTCCTGGTTTTCAGCCTGAATTAGACAATTGTCCAGGTATGGATATATTTGAATATTTCTTTGCCTGGAAAATGCAATCACAGGAGCCAGGCACTTTGTGAATACCCCGGGTGCATTAGAGAAGCCAAAGGTCAGTGCAGAGAAAGTACAGTTGTGTACCTACCATAAATGTAGATGTTCGAGTGTATTCACTGTTACAGTCATTACTCTTGGGTTATCCTGCTGGCAGGCTACCCGCAGTCGGCCTGAATTCCAAAGTCTTGGTCTGGCGTCGGTTGCTGTTGCCTCTTCCCTGACATCAGTGCACCAGGGGTATAAAAGATGCAGCCTACGCCATTTTCTTCAGTTTTTCTTGCCCCAGATGTCAGGTGCCCCCAAAAGGGTAAGCTAAATAAATTATGCCAATAAACATGCATGCAGTAAAGTAAACATTTCCTTCATCTACAAGCAAATACACCACAGAGGTTGTATGGAATAGAGAAGTACAGATAAGACCCAGTAAAAGAAAGGGGGATGGTGGGAGGGTAACCTGGACTGCAACAGTGAATACACTCGAACATCTACATTTATGGTAGGTACACAACTGTACTATGTTAATCGTGTTTCACTGTTGCAGTCATTACTCTTGGGTTGAATCCCAAAGCTGAGGATGGGTGGCTGGGCTAAATAGTATTAGGAGAGGCTATGAGGCCGTGCAGAACTGCAGTGGCAAAGCCTGCTCAGGATTTAGAGTACAGAGGTAAGTGGTAGTGCTTTGTAAAAGTGTGCACTGAACTCCAAGTTGCAGCCTCTAAGATGTCTTTTGTTGGTACTCCTCTGAGGAAGGCTGCTGAAGTGGCTGCTGCTCTGGTTGAATGTGGCCTAATGCCCTTAGGCACTGATTTTCCATGCTGTGAGTAGCAGAAACGAATGCAAGGCCCTATCCATTTTGAAATAGTCTGTTTTGAGATGGCCTTTCCTTGTGATCCTGCAGCATATGCCACTAAAAGTTGCTCAGTCTTTCTGAAAGCTTTAGTTCTGTCCAAGTAGAAGCGTAGCTCTCTGTGTATGTCCAAAGAATGCAGAAGTCTCTCACCATTGTTCTGTGGATTTGGATAAAAGGTAGGCAAGTAAATGGTTTGGTTAAGGGCCACACTGGACACCACCTTAGGCATAAATGTCGGGTTTGTCCTCAGATAAACCCAGTCTGGATAGAAAATGATAAAAGGTTCCACAGCCATGAGTGCCTGTAACTCCGAGACTCGTCTTGCAGAGGTTACTGCTAGGAGCAGAGCGGTTTTCCAGGATAAGAATTTTATATCAGCTGTTGAGGCTGGCTCAAAAGGAGGCAGTGTGAGTTTTTCCAAGACATAACTGAGGTCCCATGCAGGTATTGGTGCTCTCCTTGGAGGTCTTATGTTTTTGGCCCCTCTGATGTACTGCCTTATTAAAGGATAAGAAAAGATAGGTGGTTCCGTATTGTAATGGGTTGAAATGGCAGAGGCATGAATCTTAATTGATGAAAAGGATAGGCCTTTGTCCAGCATCTCAGTTAAGTACTGTAAAAATCTGAGGAATATTTGGTACAAACGTGTCAATTCCTTGTGCCTGGTTCCAAGCACAGAATCTCTTCCATTTTTCTGCATAAGATTTTCTGGTACTGGGCCTCCTGGCCTCCAAAATAACATCCATCACAGCTTTGGAGAGATGAGTGTTCTGAATGGCTACATTATCCGCCATGCTGCCAGTTTTAAGGTCCTGAGTTGGCAGTGCAGGATTTGACTGTTTTATTGGGTCAGTAAGTGAGAAATTTGAGGCAATGTTCAGGCTGGACCTTGAGACAAGTTCTTTAGGATTGGGTACCACTGCTGGCGTGGCCAGTCTGGGGCAATCAGTATCATTTTTGGCTTCTCTTGTCTGACCTTTAGGAGTACCCTGGGGAGGAGAGGCAGTGGAGGAAAGGCATATACTGTTAGGTTTTTCCAGCTGATGGATAACGCATCCACTTTCCATGCTTGCTTGTGATAAGTCCTTGTGCAGAATCTCTGTAGTGGGCAGTTGTGAGGGGAGGCAAATAGATCTATGTCTGGGCATCCCCATTTCCTTGTTATCATGCTGAAGACTTGTGGATCCAGTTTCCACTCGTGGGGATCTATGAGGTTTCTGCTTAGTTCATCTGCCAGAGTATTTATTTTAACTGACAGAAATTGTGCTTGCAGGTGATAAGTCAATGCTGTGTCCCACAAAGTCATGGCTTGTCTGCAGAGGGGGTAGGAATGTGTGCCTCCCTGCTTGTTTATGTACCACATGACTGTAGTATTGTCCGTCTTTATCAGTAGTTGTCCTGGATGGAGTAGATCCTTGAAAGCTGTCAGGGCATTCTGAACAGCAAGCATCTCTTTTTGATTGATATGAAGATGCATCTGGCTTGCGGGCCATGTGCCCTGAATACATTTTCCTGTCATGTGGGCCCCCCCAGGCATAATCTGATGCATCCGTTGTTAGTGTCTGCCTGGCAGTGGGTAAAGTGAATGGCTGTCCCTTGTTGTGGTGACAGGCCTGTGCCCACCATCGAAACTCCTGTTGCAGGCAGGGAATGAGGGTAATTAATGTTTCCAGGCTGTGGCAATGTTGAGTCCAAACACTTTTTAGATACCATTGTAGTTTCCTCATATGCAGTCCGGCATATGGAATTAGCAGAATGCAGGATGCCATGAAGCCCAAAGTCTGCAGAATTTTTCTTGCAGATAACTGGGTCTTTGTTGCCATCATTTCGAAGTAAGAAGTCAGTTGCCTTTGTTTGTCTGGCGTGAGATAAGCCATCTGGGCAGTTGTATTTAAGCTTGCACCCAGGAATATTATCTCTTGAGAGGGTAATAGTTTTGATTTATTTTCGTTCACTGTGTACCCTAGGCAAATTAGTAATCTTTTTACAAACGCCAGATGCTTTAGCAGAATGTCCTTGTTCTCTGCTTGAATAAGGCAGTCGTCCAAGTAAGGATATATTTGAATTCCTCTTTGTCTGCAAAATGCAATTACTGGTGCCAGGCATTTTGTGAAGACCATGGGCACAGTAGATAAGCCAAAGGGCAGTGCAGAGAATTGGTAGTGCACTGAGCCAGCTATGAATCTGTGGTATCTTCTGCAAGATTGTCCGACTGGGACATGCAGGTATGCCTCTTTTAGGTCCAAAGTTACAAACCAAGTCTTCTTGCCCAGCATGGGCAGTAGCTGCTGCAGAGTCAACATTTTGAATTTTGGAATGTCCAGAAATGTGTTTAGAATAGACAGGTCCAGTATTGGTCTCCAGCCTTTGTCCTTTCTGGGTACCAAGAAAATTCTTGAGTAAAATCCTTGTCCCTGCTCTTGCTGTGGTACTCACTGAATGGCCCTCATGTCCATGATGGATGAAACTTGCTTTTGTCCCTCTGCCTACTGATTGTGTGGCAGGTCTGGCATACCTTTTGCCCTTGGCAGGGTGTGAAAGTGGAACCTGTAGCCCTGAGACACTATGTTCAAGACCCAATTGTCCCGGGTGATCATGTGCCAATTTTGTGGAAAAAGTGCTAGTTTTCCCCCTAAGGGGGCTGCCAAAAGTTAAGTGCTTGGTTCTGGAAGAGGCAAGTCATTGGAACTGTTTCCTGTATGGCTGTGATTTGTCTTCTCCGCTTTTAGAGGTAGAAGCACCCCATTGTTTAGGCCTGTATGAGCCTTGGGGCTGGGATTTTCCTCTGGGGCGTCTGTATCTGCCGCTCTGTGGCCTGTCTGACACTGGAAAGGGCCAATTTTTTGAAGGCCAGTTCCTGCTGAATCTGGGTGGCTGCACCTGTAAGAAATCCGTCTGCATAGATTTCGCTTTGTCCTCCATTTTCTTCAACACCTCTTCTGCTTTAACACCAAACAAAGTATCATGCTGTAATGGAGCATCTAATAATTTTGCTTTAACATGATCAGGCAGATTCTGTTCCTTTAACCAAGCATGTCGCCTAATGACAGAACCCGTAACAGCGGCCCTGCAGGAGGCCTCCAGAGAATCAAAACGACATTACAAAGTATGCTTTCCCACTTGTTCAGTTGCATGCAATAAATCCTGCATTTCCCTGTTTTCTGCACATTCAGAATTTGTTAACATTTTCTGTTTAAGCAGTGACAATAAGTATTGATGATATTTAAGCATATGAAATTGACAATTTACAGCCTTCACAGCCAAGGTAGCAGAAGTGTAAACCTTTTTCCCCCATCTGTCCAGTGCCCTTGAATCCCTATCAGAGGGGATAGGGTTTTTGGCAGTGGAAGCCTTGACCCCTTTGGGACCTTGAGAAATAGTTTCTGGGTCAGCAGCAGGGTTTTTATAAAGAAATTTATGAGAATCTGGAACCCTGTAGTATCTGTCTGGCTTAACAGGTGCAGGGGGTAAAGAGTCAGGGGACAGGCCGGACTCTGAAAATACATCATCTACAATGTCTAAAACAGGAAGGGATAGCAAGAGGCCTGTGTTGAGGTAGTAAAAGAAAATCTCTAAGCCTTTTCTTAGATTCTGAGTAGTCTTGGCTCTCCCAGTGGAAGTGCTCACTCATGGTATGCAGGGGGTTTCCCTAAAAGAATAATCCTCAGGAGGGGAGGCTGAAGGGATAGATTTTTCAGCATCGGAATCCTCATAGGGAGGGAGAGAGTATTCTTGGTCAGAAGAGGAGTCAAAGGAAATGGAAACCTGATCTGAAGATTCATATTCTGTCTCTTGCCTACGCCTCTTCTCAGGAGGGGGATGGGAAAACCCCTGATCAAAGTAATTAAGTCTTGGCCATTTTGAGCATCTGTTTCTTAGGCATGGAGGTCTGTCCATGGGCTAGCTGCACTTGTTTCTTTGTCTTTAGTGGTGCTTTAGTCTTTGCTTTTGAAGCTGTAGTCGGTTTTATATATAACTGTGTAAGCCTGAAAACACCTCAGAAGCCGATGCCTGCTCAGCGGCTCTGGACCCATCTAAGGGAATATTTTCCAAGTGTCCAATACCTTGAGTTTCCAGAGGCCTAGTCTGCTCCACGTGGGAGTCGGAAGCAGCCTGCGGCTCTGAGGTAGCGGGAGTCAGGGGCTGCGAAAGCGCCTCACTGAGAACAGGCGACTGGCTTAGAAGCCTCGTCGTCAGTTTTGGACCTCGGATGCCTGTTCTTTTCCTTTTCCTTGCGTTTCTTGTGAATTGCGGTAGTCGGATGGCTATCAGACAACATTGTGTAATTAAATCTTCGGCCAAAGTAATGAAATGCAAAATCGTACCGATGCTTAATAGTGCATTGGTTAAATCTAGCACAAAATCTGCAATTAGCTACGTCGTGATCAGGGCCTAGGTAAGGAATACAATAAGAATGGAAGTCCTTATGAGGTATTTGCTTCCCACGAGAAATACAATTATTAACTTTTTCTGACATCGGTCTGGAGCAAGAAAAAAGTATACCCAACGGGGTACTTAGCTTTTAATGAAGACTTCGGATCTGAAATTCAAACACGAAAATCTCAGGAGTCGGCCGACCGGCACTTGCGAACTGCTTCTGCTTCGGGCACCACGTGGCAAGAAAGACTGAAGAAAATGGCGTCGGCTGCATCTTTTATACCCCTGGCACACTGATGTCAGGGAAGAAGCGATAACAACCAACGCCTGACCTAGACTTTGGAATTCAGGCCGACTGCGGGTAGCCTGCCAGCAGGATAACCCAAGAGTAACGACTGCAACAGTGAAACACGATGAACATCTTATAATGCAAGTAGCCTGAAGTGTAAGTATCTTCTGCAAGATTCCCTGATTGGGATGTGCAGGTATGCTTCTTTTAAATCTAGAGTTGCCAACCAGGCGTCTTTGCCTAGCATAGGAAGTAACTGGTGAAGAGTCAGCATCTTGAATTTTGGAATCTCCAGAAAGGTGTTTAGAGTAGACAGGTCCAGGATTGGACGCCATGATTTGTCTTTTCTGGGTACCAGAAAAAGCCTGGAATAGAAACCTTGTCCCTTTTCCTCTTCTGGTACCAGTTGAATAGCCCCCATGTTTAAGAGGGAAAGTACTTGTTTTTGAGCCTCTGCCCACTGATTTGGGGGCAGGTCTGGCCATCCGTTTGGTGTTGGCAACATGTGGAAATGACATCTGCATCCCTGGGACACTATATTTAAAACCCATTTGTCCTGGGTTATGAGTTCCCAGTTCTTTGCATGAAAAGCAATCTTTCCCCCCAAAGGGGCAGTTAAAAGATAAGTGCTTGGAAATTTTCAAAGGAAGTCATTGAGACGGTTTACCATGGAGGGTGTCTTATTTCCAGATTTGGAAGTGGAGGCCCCCCACTGCTTAGTTCTGAGAGTCCACTGGGACTGAGACCGGGGGGTTTTGCTGTGTCTGGGTTTGGCTTGAGAAGATCTGGAAGGGGCTGGAAAGGACCAATTCTTAGTAGGCCAGTGCCTACTAAATCTTGGAGGTTGCAACAGTTTGCATAGATTTAGCTTTATCTTCCATCTTTTTAAAAACTTCTTCAGTCTTATTGCCAAACAGGCGGTCCTGATTTAAAGGAGCATCCAACAATTTAGCTTTAACATGATCAGGCAAAGATTGCTCCTTAAGCCAAGCATGCCTTCTAAGCACAGATCCAGTAACAGCAGCCCTGCAAGAGGCCTCTAAAGAATCAAAACCACATTGCAAAGTATGTTTTCCAACTTGTTCAGCAGAATGCATTAAATCCTGTAAACCTTTATTTTCCACACAGTCAGGAATCAACATAATTTTCTGTTTAAGCAGTCCAATAATATGCTGTTGATATTTTAACATATGAAATCAACAGTTCAAAGCTCTGATTGCCAAGGTTGCAGAAGTATAAACCTTTTTACCCCATCTATCCAGCGCCCTGGAGTCTCTATCAGAAGGGGTAAGATTTTTAGCAATAGAAGCCTTAATGCTCTTGGGCCCCTGAGAAATGGTTTCTGGATCTGCAACAGGATTTTTGAAAAGGAACTTGTCAGACTCAGGAAACCCTGTAGTATCTGTCAGGTTTACTAGGAGCCAGAGGCAGGGAATCAGGGGCCAAACTGGATTCCGAGAAGACATCATCAACCATTTCTAGTACAAGAGGTATAGCCAAAGGCCTATTCTGAGGTAGAAGGAAATCCCTAAGCCTCTTTTTTGAATCAGAAAAATCCTGGCTTTCCCAGTGAAAATGCTCCCTTAAAGAATGTAAAGTTTCCCCAAAAGAAAATTCCTCAGGAGGGGAAGCAGAGGGAATGGAATCCTCTGCATCAGAATCCTCATGAGTAGGTATGGACAAGAGTCAGAAGAAACAGAATCCTGATCAGAAGATTCATAATCAAGCTCAGGCCTAGGCCTCTTGGGGGGGGGGGGGGGGGTTGACTACCCCTGATTAGAGTAATTAGATCTTCAGCCATTTATATCATTTGCTTTTTAGGCATAGGGGCCTGAACATGTTGCCTGGGTGTCAGTTTTTTTAGACATGGATCGAGATTTAGACGTTAGTAATGAAGGTGGTGTCGATTTAATATGCAAGTCTGTAGGCCTGAATACACCCTCAGAAGCCTGCACAGCGGCTCTGGACCCATCCAAGGTAGAGACATCCGTGGGTTCCATAGGTGAAGTATCTCGCAGCATACCGGACTCCAAATGGGTTTCAGCAGAGGCCTACGAATCAGAAGTAGCGGGTATCAGGTGCTGAGAAAGCTCCTCACTGAGTACTGGCGAACTGGCGACTGGCTTAGGAGAAGCGTCGGCAGTTTTGGACCTCGGCGGCCTGTCTCTGACTTTATCTTTGCGTTTTTTTCAGAATCCCGGTAGTTGGATGGCTAACCGATGACATTTCTGGATAATTAAACCGAGAACCAAAATATTTGGAGACAAAAATGTACCGACGACGGATAGTGAGCTGATTAAATAAAGCACAAAACCGACAGCAAGGTACGTCGTGGTCAGAGACTAGGCAAGAAATACAGTAAGCATGAAACTCTTTATGAGGTATTTGCTTTCCACAAGTAATGCGATTATTAACTTTTATTGACCTCGGTAAGGAACAAGAAAAAGTTTCCCCAACGTGGGTACTTAGCTTTAAGTTGAAGACTTTGGTTCTGAAACTCGAAAACGACAATTTCAGGAGTCGGCCAACCAGCACTTGCGAACTGCTTCTGCTTCCGGCACCGCACGGCAAGAAAGACTGATGTAATGATGTCAGCTGCATGTTTTATACCCCTGATGACCTGATGTAATGGAAGAAGGGACAGCAACTGACGCAGGACCCAAGACTTTGTTAATCAGGCCGACTGAGGGCAACCTGACAGCAGATTACCCAAATGTAATGACTGCAACAGTGAAACATGAAGAACATCTGACAAGGGACGTTGTGGTCTGGGCCTACACAAATGACGCAGTAGGAGTGGAAGTCCCGGTGTGGTATTAGCTTTCCACAGGCGACACAATTATTAACTTTTTCTGACATTGGTTAGTGCAAGAAAAAAGGATCCCCAACTAGGTACTTAGCTTGTGAAAACTTCCACTTCAATTCGGAAAAGAAACTCAGGTAGCGGCCAACTGCCACTCGTGCAAACTGCTTCTGCTTTGGGCTCCATGCCAAGAAAGACTGATGTAATGGCATCGGCTGCCTTCCTTTATACCCCTGATTACCTGACGTCAGTCTTCAAGCGACAGCAACCGATGCAGAAATACTAAGTCTCTGGTACTCAAGCCAGCCGAGGGCTACCCCAGCAGGGATAACCAAATGTGATGACTGCAACAGTCAAACACGAAGAACATCTACTGGTACATAAGTGTGTGCTGAAAAGGTTTTTACAAAGTGCTGTTTGAACTGTAACCACAGTGTGCCCTACTGGAATAGAACCGAAATGTACATGCACTACTGTAACTGTTTAAATGTATATATTTTAACAGTGGTACTGTAACTGTTTAAATGTATATATTTTAACAGTGGAAACTGGAATACAGGAGGTTAACTTCAGAAAAATAACTGAAATTAAATTACTTTATGGTTACTCTATAAAAGATATCTTTTAGTTTCAATGCAGCAAGGAGACACAATGTCTAAAACTAGGGAGCTTTCTGCATTGTCTCTAGGGTGAAATAATTACTAGTCTTGAAATGTGAAGGAATGTAATTGTTTTATGACTTCCAGCATCTGCCAAAGATCTCAGGTCTATGTATTTTCACAGGTAGATGCTAAATACCGTCAGCTTCCAGCAGTGGGGGTTTCACCTGGGATAGAGTCAGATGACAATAAATGATGTCATTCTGCAAGCTATCCCAGAAGTAATGTTTAAGACATTAATTTGAGAACTCTGAGAGGCGGTGTATTATGTATTCTGTCTTGGACCTGACAACAACAACAAGACCCCAAAAAGGCATCTTCCTGATTATATGCATCATATGGAATTTCAGAAGAGCAAAGGTACTGGAGATTCTCATTCTCTTCATGCACCATTTGGAACAGATAATAATGCATCCTGGGAAAGAAAGAAAGATGACTGGATCATGGATGTTGGTCTGGTAAGTGTATAAATACATCAGCCAACATACCGCAAACGGAATCTCAGATCACATGAATATTTAGTGCTTTCATCTTTTCACTTGGAGACTTTTTTATAGAAATAATATGATGTTATCACCATTCTAGGGGTTTCCTAGCTGAAGGAAAAAATGCTTTATACGAAAACTGAACACCTAATTGAGGGTCTTTTTAGTTCAGAGGAAATTATACCAGCATGGAGTTTTAGATGTCTTGGGATCAATTCCCAAACATGAGCTGATATTTTCTATTCATGTTTACGATTGGATGGAAAAAGGAAATTCACCCCGGGGATAACATCAGTCGCCCTGCTAGACAGGGGTCCAGGAATGTAAATAGTGTGGGAAGAAATAGACAGGGAATTCTTATGGCTAGGCTTGTGTAGGCCCTAGGGCCGATAGCCTAGTACCAACCTATGAATCTATAAGAACCATTCACCGCACGTCTGCCTTGCTCTAATGAAGGAAGTTACTAGGGAATAGTATAATTCACTTATATATAGTCAGGACTATAGCAAAGCTTAGTTTAGATATTTATTTGTTTATTTATTTAAGACTGTCCTGCTATGCTGTTTTAAATATTTCCTGTGATTTTGAAGTTTGATGTCACTGATTATACACAGAGCATTTTCTTGTTCTTTTATTTATTATTACATATATTTAAACATTTCATTGTAGCTGATCTGTCTAGAGACATTTAAGTTTAGAGAGTACTTGCATATTTATTTGGTGACACTGCGTGGGCCACTCCTAACAGCCTTGCTCTTGGTCAAACTACCATTTGTATTAACATTAGTATTACACAGTAAGACTGGACACCCTTTGTTAAGGGCCTTAAAGTAGCTGATAAGGAGTTGGCTGGTGGCAGTGATAACTACCTTATAGTCTGGCCAAAAGCTAGTGAACCTGTGTCAGCCTTCTCCAGGTGTGTTGTGTGTGTGTGTGTGTGTGTGTGTGTAAGTGTAAATCAAACCTCAAAGAGTGCATGTGTCAGCTACTTGGGCAGGGACATGAACCTCTGGTTGGACAGAGAGGGTGCTTCAGGTTTTGGCTTGGCCACTCAGCTGAGATCTCAACTCTATAGCTGTTCCAGTGGGGAGTCTTATTGGGGATCTGGAGAAAGCAGGAGAAACCAGCCCCGGGTTGACTGTGGTCTCTGTGTGCTCTTAAGGGAAACTGCACTTGATGCAGAGAGCTGCATCTGGTAATACTGTGTGGGTACCTGTTATCCTCCCAGTGTACATCCCCCAATGTTGCCAGTGGTGGGGATTGAGCCTCCCTGATTACTGGTCCAGTGGTGGATCGTCACAGCCTCCCAAACCTTTAGAGTGGAAAGCCAAGTAACCATCAACTGCCTCCAGAGTGCAACAGCCACGGGACCCCTCAGGGGAGCACCAAGGGTTTCTTTGAGGAAGTCCCACAGAAGCCATTGTTCTGTAGACCTTCCCTGATAAGTGGTTGGTATCCATTATGGTTGCACCCTCTGTCATGCGGGGGCGGGGGGGGGGGCCTTCACTAGGAGCGTCCTGGAGTAGTTTATGAAAAAGAGATACCTCCCACCCTTCTAGGTCCTGGAGAAGGAATGCTTAGGGGTGGAAAAATTAACTCTGACATCAGAAGATGTCTTTTTCTCTTGTTTACTCCTAGCCAGCAACTCCCAGACCTTTGAGCTACAAAGGGAATAAATGTCAAAAGGTGCATTAATGAAGAGCACTCTGAAACAGTTCATAAAATTACATAAGTAGAGCCAGGCATGATGGAGCATAGCAGTGCCAGTGCCTGCTTCTTGGGACAGCCAGCTGGACAATAACCTCATGGAGATGTTGGATATGGACTGCAGAGTAGACAATTCAGCCTCCAGAGTTTTGAGTCTCCATAGGCTGCTAAGTCTGGACAACCGCTGACACTTCAGCCACAAGGTCAGTGCACACAAATTGAAGGTGGCTGAAGCGTATGTGTACTTTACCAAATGGTCCAAGACCCAATAATCCCTGTTGGGTAGATGAACCAAATCAGAGATCCAGAAGGTCAACCCCAACTCCAGGCCACTGATCCAAAAGGCCAGTCTTCGAGGCACCCCTGGCATCAACAATGCTGGAGCTGAGAAAACTGAGGCTGAGTTGGAAATGAAGAACCTCAAGGGGTCAAAGCCAGAAGGGCCAAATGATGGTGTACCTTCAGCTCCAGCTGTCCCTCAGTAGATGAGAAGGATTGTTGGTGACCCTCTCACTCTTTCTCACAGGTCTTATTTGTACTGGATCTTTCTCCCACTTCACAGACTTACTAGGGGAGGGATAAGAAGAGGTGACAGAGGAAGGCTTAAACAGACCCATAACTACAAGCTTAGCAGTCTCCAAATGTGCAGAGCCCAAACAATGCACACATTTGTCATAGGCATCCTGTGGTGCTAGTTTCTGACCATACAACATACATTTCTTGATGATGCAAGCTTTTTTCATGGAAAGCTACTTTTTTTAATAGAACCATTTAAACTTGAGGGACAGGTGTCATCTCACTGTCTGGTCCTGGCTTTTAAACAAAAAACAGAAATGATGGCCCAAGCCTATCTCACAGATAATGGCTTCCAAATCCCTGACTCTTTATAAAAACCTAATCAAGAGGAAGGTCTGTTACGGCCACTTCCTCCAGGCTTTGGTTCATTTCAGGAGAAGCACATGGCTGGCAAGAATTTGGGAAACATGAGTCCCACTCACGCACATATACACTCACTAAGGCTAGACCATGGGACAAAGGCACCTGTGCTGACATCAGGTCATATTCCCTAAGAGCACAGTCCTGCAACCACAACTCAAATTCTGACTAGACATCTGATGTCTAGGCCTTGAACTACAAACCCCTTGTGTAAGAGGACCCAATGGATCTCCTTATCTAGGGCTGGCCATCCCTTCTAGGTTAGAAGAAAAACTTAGGAAGGGGACCTTGACTTTCATCTCTCCTGATCTCTGACCAGGTGTTAAGTTTTTTCTCCCCGGGTTTATTCTAGTCAATTACTGGAAGAGGGACATGGATACTTCTGGCATACCAGAAAGTACGTACCCTTCCAAGCTGGCAAAATCACTTAGGCCTCTTTTTTCCTCCTTGGGCCCAAGTCAGTGTTATTCAAGGATTAGCTCAGCATTTATACAAACTAAGAGGGACTGGGCCTAGACCTAAATCTCTGGATTTCTTCTCGTTGTGGCAAAGCTCCAACCTCTGTCCAGGGTTACAAGAAGGACCCGCCTACCAGTCCCCAACCAAACAGCTCTTAACTACTACCACATGTCCGGCAGCAAGTCAGGCCAAAACCTTTTCTCTACAATACTGAAAGGATGCAGGATTTTAACTCTACAGCTTGTGACAGTACTTGATGTCATGTTCATCCCACAGACAATACCAGTAACACCAGTGTGAAAGCCACAGACACCTGGTGGATTTGTATCTAGTCAAGTCAATGCAGAAACAGGACTGCAATCCAAACTGAGAGACAAAATAAAATTGTGATCTCTTGGGGCAGGCTTGTTTATGTAGCCAGTGCAAAACATTACAGTTACACTCTATTTAACCCCAGCCTCCAAACAGGCTTTGTGCCAGATGAATGGAGGACTACAATGGTTACCCCACTGTACAAGGATGGGACGTCCGTGGACCACAGAAATTATTGACCCATAAGTCTGACTAGCCTTATATGGACAGAAAAAATAATGGATGTCCTAAACAAGAACATAGCTAAGTTACAAAACATTGGACCCAAATTAGTTTGGGTTTGTCAAGAGCAGGTATTGCCTCCTCAATCTAGGGGACTTCTTTGAGAAGGTCACCAAAGCAATGGACAAGGGCAAAATGGTGCATACTGCCTACCTCAACCTGGCCAAGGCATTTGAGACAATACACTACCCAGGCACTGTAGAAAGGCTCACTGAACTACGTACAAACCTCTAGATCACCATCTGGACAGCCAGCTGGCTTTACAGACAGGACAAAAGTAGTCAGAGGGGAGTCTTCCTCCACAAAAAGGCCAGTTACTAGTAGGAGGGTTCATGGCTATGGCTGCTCCTGTTTGGTATCTACTAATCTGAGGTCACAGCTAATGTCAAGGGCTTCTGGCTGCCAAATTTACAGATGACTGCAAAATGAGTACAGTCACTAAATCTGCCTAATAAACAAATACCCTTCAAGAAGGACTAACACAGACTAATAACTGGTGCCAGTCATGGTCCAAAACTCAATGCCAAAATGTGCATCATGGTACCTTTTGGAAAGATGGCTACCCCAGCAAACTACTACATTGACAATACACCCTAAGAGTAAACTCTGTAGTTGGGGATTTGGTAACCCATGTAGACAGTGATTTGGCATCTGATCATCACAAGTCTACTGTAGGGAGGAAATTGCTGCATGTCGCACAACTTGTAAGAAGGGGTATGACATCTAAATCCAAACATGTTATCATTCCTTTGTACTTTGCTTTTGTAAGAACAGTCTTAGTACAATGCTCCCTTCAGTATAAACTTGGCCACGCATATGCAACAACTAGGGCATCCCCAGAGACTCCACACAAAAAGAACACATGGTGTGGAAAACAATTTCTATGCAGACCACCTGAAAGTCTTGTCCTTATATTCGGTCTCCTTCAGGTTGCTGAAAGGTAGCCTATACCTGGCCTACAAATCATGCTCCAATGCAGCTCTAAAAGACCTGTTGCACATCTACAAAACAAACAGCATCATGACCATCCAATTCAGGGTTCTAAACTCTGCCTGCAACATGAACAGGACATGCTGCTCCATGTGAAGCAAAGTTCGTCCCTGCACTTATTCAAGTGAAACTTGGATCAGTGGATGGGAAGTTTTAAATATACCCCTGAGCTGGCACCTATGTCTCTACTACGGATGGGAAGCTTGTAAATGAGCAGTCACCCATGCCGAAGTATATATATCCCCACAAAACATTTGGATCAAATTTCACTGGGAAGCACGCCCAGGCTTAAAAAAAGTCCCCTGGGTTGACAGCCTAGTATTCTACTATGATACAGTCATCATGCATTCCCTAAACATGTTATCATGCAAACATTTGCTAAATTCTTAAATGAACAAGCATAACCCAGGATCCACTAAAAATATTCTTAATGTTAAATAACGCTTTATGCATACTGAACAACATTTCATAACTTCTACTCAAATAGAGAACTACAAAGTACAACAACACGCACTTCAGCTAGCCAGTCAGGTTACACGTGTGAACTGTTGCATTCATTATGTAAATGGGTGTTTAGCATATATAATGTCCTATAGATTTTTAAACTATCACCATATTTTTTTTTTTACCTTGACACAAATCAATTCAATACATTTAACAAGCTTTAAGCTTTTTAATTCAAACAGGGGAAAGCTGCCATGCTGAACAGTATTATATTCATCTCCAATATGCCAGTCAAATGTCGCGGTGATACGGCGGTAGCATTGTTACCTCACAGCAAGAGGTTCTCCCGTTCGATTCTTGGCTGGGCTTGGGAGTGCCTTCTGTGTGGAGTCTGCATGTCCTCCCCGCGGTTGGGTAGCGTTCAAAAGACATGCGTGTGTAAATGAGCATGCCTTCGTTGAAGGTTGGGCGTCGAGCTGGCACCTCGGTGTTTTGTAAAAATCTACTGCCAATCATTAGTGGACCGGAGTTCCACTGTGGCAAACAACAACAATTCCAATATGCCAGTCAAAAGAAGTTTTACCTTCACTAGCAACATTATCAATTCTGCTTAAAAAAGTGGGATTTTAATCAACGTGTTATATAATTTATGATAAATAATCGACAAAGTGTACAGAAAGAAAATCAAGTACTCGTCTAATTATCACTTGTGATGAACTGCACAGGTGCCTGCTTCCTACAAAAATACTTAAGTGTGAACAAATCTTTTAAACAAACAACCAATATGCTTTTAGACAACTCTGCAGAACCATCTGCAAGCAAAAAACGCTGACAACTACAAATTAAATGTTTCAATTAAAAAAACACAGAGAAAATATGTGCACGTTTAACACACACAAAGAAGCTTAAAATGAGTATATGCTATGAAGTTCTACATAGAAACTTAATTCTACAGCTATCACTTTTTCACAATGAAACATTAAGATTTAGCACAGTACAGGACAAAAAAGAAAACACAGCAACACACATGAAAAGTGGCCGAACATGCTATGACAAAGTAATGTTTTACTGTGTATATTGGAGATAAAAGTTAAAAAGTGAAAATGGTCATCAAACTGAGATTTTTTAAACTATATCAGTCCTATGTTGTCATCAACAAGTTATAAATGAACATTTCTGTCAGGGTCAGATACTCTTTAAAAAAAATTTAATAAAACCCCAGAAAAATATAATCCATCTTTTTACTAGACCTTTCAACAGTGAAGTTACAAAGTGATGACATAAATGTTACTAGCAGCAGGGAAGTGCTTAAAATACTGTTTACCAAGAACAATCGTGGTACTGTTATGAGAAAGGACAAGTGCACTGCATTACACTTCTTTTAGTTGTGACTACATTAACAAAGCATGCTATATTTGCAGCAGAAATCCAACAGCCTTAATTTAAAATGACGTCTCATTCTGGCAACTACTGATAGTAAATAACATTTTCAGAGTAACAAAATATAGTGAAATGCACACTTAAAACACCACAGTGCACAGTGTATCTGGGCAAAAAATAATGCATCTGGTTAAGAAATAAACCAAATTCAGCTACAGAATTTGTGGCATACACATTTCCAAAATAAGTACAAATTAACACAGTACCTCATATCTGCTAGAGTATAGTTTAAATCACATAAAAACATGCATTTCCTTTATGAAGTTAAGTACAATTAACCACTGGTTAGAGGGTAATACAAATGTAGTTAAGACAGCAGTTTAGTTTTGTTTAACATATGACAGTCTGCAGGATATGATGAGAAAGCATCAATCTATCAGGCCTGTCTGCAAGGAATCCTGGAGGAGAATTTATTTTCTGGGACCAAGCATGTTCATGTAGCTAGCATGTTGTCATACTGTGTACTGACCAAGTATGTGAAGGTCTCCATATATGGCATTTGGCTTAAAACAACATCAGCACTCTGGTTTAAGTAATACCCACTAGTGATTCATCAAGGATGGTCACATATATTGTAAGGTTCTTGAGATTAGACATGACGAGACATGTAGCTCTTAGGCTTTTTCAAAACTACTTCAGGTATAACACTCTGCACTGTAATGCAGAGACAAATGCGTTCTTTTGTAAAATTAATCTTATTATACACACAAAAAAACTGGCAAACCTTTAAAATGTCTACACTGTGTATAACAGGGTGTCTGCAAGCAAAGTACAAAAGCAGGAAAGAAAGGAAAGTTCTTCCAGCTCAGTGCTGCAGTAGCACAGATCTGAGATGAGCTGAAGCATGCATGTATCACCTGGCTGGCACTATGAGAGTACATGCAAATCAGGACTGCCAGGAGGCATTATAGGGAAGGGAGCCAATATAATCCTGAAGGCTGCCTGTATGATGGCCTCCTACTGGCTCTCAATCATGGGGAATGAAGAGAAATATCAGGTAATGGGAAGGCTGAAGCTTGACAACACACACTCAGCTGTCCAAATTTTCACAAGATGCCCAGATTTGTGCCTCATATTTTACATCTATTCCTAATAAAATCTGTGATTTTCTTGCAAATTATTGAGGACTAAATAATGAGGTATATACAAGTTCGACTTCAGGTCCTTTAGAAAATGCATGCTAACATAAATCCTGTTACTCTAGCAATTTTCTAAGTTTATAAGTGCAATATTTAAAATCTGTCCCTCTTTTTGGGCCTTTGTCCTCCCATTATTTTAGGCTTTGTCCAGATTTCATGCGCTAAGAGGTTGACAGGTGCTTGGCAAACAAAGGAAAATAAATTACTGTCTTATTAACTATAGAGAGAAGACATGACAATGGACAGACTGTTAGTAAACATGAGCACAAGTTGGACGTGAAGATGTAGTGGAAAGGACAAACATGCCACAGGGTGGCTTTCAACTAGGGACAGCCGCTGGGACAGAGCAATAGCCATATAAGATGTTGCTATTGATAAATTAGACTACAGAGGAAAAAGAGGTATTTCCACGTAGGGTATAGCATCAAGAAAGTGCAGTTTCATTTGTGCTATGCTCACTTAATATTTGAGACACTTCTTTGAACCAGTTACTTGCAAACAAAGTGCTGCGCACAAATACAATTCCTTACACTAAATATAACCTACCCAGAGATATGACAGTCTCGGAGTTAGTATACATGGGAGGAGAGGGATAGAGGAAACAAGCCCCATTTTTGGGCTATGCTTTCCACATTCTACCTACCCTAAGTTTGTAACTGGGTCATGAAGGGTCATTAGTGGTAAGTAAACACTGCATAAGCAAACTGGGATCCTCTTATGGCATATGTTCATAAAGGTTTCTCCTTTTCATGTTTCTACAGCACAATTTAACAAAAACATCTATTATGGCTACTGCTCTAACCCACGCTGGGCAGCGTGGGGTCAGGGGTCAAAGGAGGAACACACGGAAGGCAAAGAGAACATGGTTTTCATAGGACTGTTAACATGAGCAGAATCATTAGGTGCCCTCTCACCAACAAGGCAACTCTACAGACTGTGAAGCATGAATACAACAACTTTTTAACTTTCCTTAATAGCCTAAACAATTAAATGTAAGAGATACAGTGGGAATAAAAAAGAACCTCCTGAGATTGCCATAGGAGAACTGGCAAGTCAGCTGGCTGATCATGCAACAGAACATGGAAAGGGTTGAAGAGATATGGAATGGTTTCTACATGATGATGGATGATCATGATGTTGGTGGTGATGATGCAAGCAGTTTTGTCAGGCTAAATGTCATACAATGAATACAGGAAAAAAATATCCTTACCCGTCTACACCCTACTCAATGTACTTCTATTATGAACACAGAAACAGGGTGGGATTTAATGCAACATTCTAGAATGAGAGCTAGAAAATGAGTATTATCAGACGTCACCAGGGAGACAAAAGTGGTCATGCTGGCATAGTTAAAATCTGAATCACAAATTTTGTAGTTAGAAGTATTAGTGTAGGATGTCACAAAGATTCAAACCAAGTCCACATAAAAGGGGGTACTTCACATTGGTTCAAAACACAGGACAAAATACAGCAAGGGATCAGGATGCAGAATTGTACCAAGTTAAAAATACTATGACCCAGGGACACACAAATAAGGAGGTGGCAGACATCTTGAAATCAGGTTTTAAGGTAGGATACTAGAAGCTCTTCAAAAGGGAAAGGAAAACAAATGACCTTTGAACATCTAAAAGCACAGAAATGGAAAACTACAGAAAGGCAATCGCCAGAACATAACTTGTTTACTTGTGTATTAACACTTAGCTGTAAAATCCAACACCACAGTAAGTGCAAAAAAGACTACTGGAAATTTTAAGAGAAACAATCATGTAGCATTTCTGCTGTGCAAAAGGATCCTACAGGAAGCTGCATTACCTCTGATGACATAATCACAAGAATACAGCAAGCAAACAGTGTTATTCAAGACAAAAATGAATCAGCCTTTCATCTGATCAGGCATTACAAGGTCATAAACTGCTGGATTGAAAACTTGAGAACCACTGCATGGACACTTGCAAGTTTATGGAAAGCTCTGCAGTTTGTGCAGTCTTACGAGTTTCTGCAGTTTATGCAATGGGTAACAGCAGTTCAAGCAAGCGCAGAAATTAACTAGATGACTTTAAGGGTCACTTCACCTGAGTGCAAACACATGGTTTGGATTTTGACAGATGTGTTATGTGAACTCTTGGAAACCCTTAAATGAAAACCAAAAGCTCTTTGGCATACCCCGTCCTTTCACAGTGAAAGACAGTACAGTTGTGTACCTACCATAAATGTAGATGTTTGAGTGTTATTCACTGTTGCAGTCATTACACTTGGGTTATCCTGCTGGCAGGCTACCCGCAGTTGGCCTGAATTCCAAAGTCCTGGTCCAGCGTCGGTTACTGTCGCCTCTTCCTTGACATCACTGCGCCAGGGGTATAAAAGATGCAGCCGACGCCATTTTATTCAGTTTTTCTTGCCCCAGATGTCAGGTACCCCCAAAAGGGTAGGCTAAAAATTCTGCTCATAAAAAAGCATGCACTAACATAAAAATTACCGTCATCTACAAGCAAATACACCACATAGGTTGTACAGAATAGAGAAGTACAGATAAGTCCCAGCAATGAAAGGGGGATGGCGGGAGGGTAACCTGGACTGCAACATTGAATACACTCGAACATCTACATTTATGGTAAGTACACAACTGTACTATGTTCATCATGTTTCACTGTTGCAGTCATTACACTTGGGTTGAATCCCAAAGCTAAGGTTGGGTGGCTGGGCCTAAATAGAATTAGGAGTGGCAATGAGGCCCTGCAGAACTGCAGTGGCAAAGCCTGCTCTGGATTTAGAGTAGAGAGGTAAGTGGAAGTGCTTTGTAAAAGTGTGCACTGAAGTCCAAGTTGCAGCCTCCAAAATGTCCTTTTTTGGTACTCCTCTGAGGAAGGCTGCTGCTCTGGTTGAATGTAGCCTAATGCCCTTAGGCACTGATTTGCCATGTTGTGAATAGCAGAAACGAATGCAGTGGCCTATCCATTTTGAAATAGTCTGCTTTGAAATAGCTTTTCCTTGCGATCCTGCAGCATATGCCACTAAGAGTTGCTCAGTCTTTCTGAAAGCTTTAGTTTTGTCCAAGTAGAAGCGTAGCTGTCTGTGTATGTCCAAAGAATGCAGAAGTCTCTCCCCCTTATTCTGTGGGTTTGGATAAAAGGTAGGCAAATGAATGGTTTGGTTAAGAGCCACACTGGACACTACCTTAGGCATAAATGGTGGGTTTGTCCTTAGAGAAACGCTGTCCGGATGGAAAATAATAAAAGGTTCCACAGCCATTAGTGCCTGTAACTCTGAGACTCTTCTTGCTGAGGTTATTGCTAGGAGCAGAGCTGCTTTCCATAAGTATTTTATCTCAGCTGCACTGGCTGGCTCAAAAGGAGGCAGTGTGAGCTTTTCCAAGACAAAATTGAGGTCCCATGCAGGTATTGGAGCTCTCCTTGGAGATCTTATGTTTTTGGCCCCTCTGAGGTACTGCCTTAGCAGTGGATGTGAAAAAATAGGTGGGTCCATATTGTAATGAGCTGAAATGGCAGAGGCATGGATCTTAATTGATGAGAAGGATAGGCCTTTGTCCAGCATCTCAGTTAGGTATTCTAAAATCTGAGGAATATTTGGTACAAGAGTGTCCATTCCTTGTGCCTGGTTCCAAGCACAGAATCTCTTCTATTTTTCTTCATAAGATGTTCTGGTGCTGGGCCTCCTGGCCTCCAAAAATAACATCCATAACTGCTTTAGAGAGAGGTGTGTTCTGAATGGTTACATTATCAGCCATGCAGCCAGATTTAGGGTTCTGAGTTGGCTGTTCAGGATCTGACTGTTTTGTTGGGTCAGCAAATGAAGAATATGAGGTAATGTCCAGGCTTGGCCTTGAGACAAGCTCTTTAGGATTGGGTACCAGTGCTGGCGTGGCCAGTCTGGGGCAATCAGTATCATTTTTGGCTTCTCTTGTCTGACCTTTAGGAGTATCTTGGGGAGGAGAGGCAGTGGAGGAAAGGCATATACTGTAAGGGTTTTCCAGCTGAATGATAGGGTGTCCACTTTCCATGCTTGTTTGTGATAAGTCCTTGTGCAGAATCTCTGTAGTTGGCAGTTGTAAGGGGAGGCAAACAGATCTATGTCTGGGCATCCCCATTTCCTTGTTATCATGCAGAAGATTTGTGGATCTAGCTCCCACTTGTGAGGATCCATGAGGTTTCTGCTTAGTTCGTCTGCCAGAGTATTTGTCTTTCCTGGCAGGAATTGTGCTTGCAGGTGTACTTGATAAGTCAATGCTGTGTTCCTCAAAGTCATGGCTTGTCTGCAGAGGGGGTAGGAATGTGTGCCTCCTTGCTTGTTTATGTACCACATGACTGTAGTATTGTCCGTCTTTATCAGCAGTTGTCCTGGATGAAGTAGATCCCTGAAGGCTGTCAGGGCATTCTGTACAGCTAGAATCTCTTTTTGATTGATATGAAGATGCATTTGGCTTGCGGACCATGAGCCCTGAATACATCTTCCTGCCATGTGGGCCCCCCAGGCATAATCCGATGAATCTGTTGTCAATGTTTGCCTGGCTGGGGGTAAAGTGAATGGCTGCCCCTTGTTGTGGTGACAGGCCTTTGCCCACCATCGAAACTCCTGTTGCAAGCAGGGAATGAGGGTAATTAATGTTTCCAGGCTGTGGCAATGTTGAGTCCAAACACTTTTTAGATACCATTGTAGTTTCCTCATATGCAGTCTTGCATATGGAATTAGTAGAACGCAGGATGCCATGAAGCCCAAAGCCTGCAGAATTTTTCTTGCAGATAACTGGGTTTTTGCTGTCATCATTTCGAAGTAAGAAGTCAGTTGCCTTTGTTTGTCTGGCGTGAGATAAGCCATCTGGGCAGTTGTATTTAAGCTTGCACCCAGGAATATTATCTCTTGAGAGGGTACCAGTTTTGATTTCTTTTCGTTCACTGTGTACCCTAGGCAAATTAGTAATCTTTTTACAAATGCCAGATGCTTCAGTAGAATGTCCTTGTTCTCTGCTTGAATAAGGCAGTCGTCCAAGTAAGGATATATTTGTATTCCTCTTTGTCTGCAAAAAGCAATTACTGGTGCCAGGCATTTTGTGAAGACCCTGGGCGCAGCAGATAAGCCAAAGGGCAGTGTAGAGAATTGGTAGTGCATTGAGCCAGCTATGAATCTGAGGTATCTTCTGCATGATTGTCTGATTGGAACATGCAGGTATGCCTCTTTTAGGTCTAAAGTTACAAGCCAAGCCTTCTTGCCCAGCATGGGCAGAAGCTGTTGCAGTGTCAACATTTTGAATTTTAGAATATCCAGGTATGTGTTTAGAATAGATAGGTCCAGTATTGGCCTCCATGCTTTGTCCTTTCTCGGGACCAAGAAAAGTCGTGAGTAAAATCCTTGTCCCTGCTCTTGTTGCGGTACTTGCTGAATGGCCCTCATGTCCATGAGGGATGAAACTTGTTTTTGTGCCTCTGCCCACTGATTTTTTTGGCAGGTCCGGCATACCGTTTGCCCTTGGCATGGTGTGAAAGTGGAACCTGTAACCTTGTGACACTATGTTCAAAACCCATTTGTCCTGGGTGATTAGGTACCAGTTTTGAGAAAATAAATGCTAGTTTTCCCCGTAAAGGAGCTGCCAGAAGATAAGTGCTTGGAGCTGGCAGGGAGAAGTCATTGGGACTGCTTTCTGTATGGCTGTGATTTGTCTTCTCTGCTTTTGGAGGTAGAAGCACCCCATTGTTTAGACCTGTATGAGCCTTGGGACTGGGATCTGCCTCTAGGGCGTCTGTATCTGCCTCTTTGTGGCCTGTCTGACACTGGAAAGGACCAATTCTTTGTAGGCCAGTGTCTGCTAAATCTTGGAGGCTGTACCTGTAAGAAATCCTCGACTGTCTGCATAGATTTAGCTTTGTCCTCCATTTTCTTTAATACCTCTTCTGCTTTAACACCAAACAAAGTATCATGCTGTAATGGAGCATCTAATAATTTTGCTTTAACATGATCATGCAGATTCTGTTCCTTTAACCAAGCATGCCTCCTAATGACAGAACCCGTAACAGCAGCTCTGCAGGAGGCCTCCAAAGAATCAAAACTACATTGTAAAGTATGCTTTCCAACTTGTTCAGCTGCATGCAATAAATCCTGCATTTCTTTATTTTCTGCACATTCAGAATTTGTCAACATTTTCTGTTTAAGCAGTGACATAATATATTGCTGATATTTAAGCATGTGAAACTGACAATTTAAAGCCCTTATAGCCAAGGTAGCAGAAGTGTAGGTCTTTTTTCCCCATCTGTCCAGTGCCCTGGAATCTCTGTCAGAGGGGGTAGGGTTTTTTGCAGTGGAAGCCTTGACCCCCTTGGGACCCTGAGAGATAGCTTCTGGGTCAGCAGCAGGGTTTTTAAAAAGAAAATTGTGGGAGTCTGGGACCCTGTAGTATCTGTCTGGCTTAACAGGAGCTGGAGGTAAGGAGTCTGGAGTCAGACTGGACTCTGAAAATACATCTACAATGTCTAGTACAGGTGGAATAGCCAGGGGCCTGTGCTGAGGCAGTAAAAGAAAGTCTCTGAGCCTTTTCTTAGATTCTGAATAATCTTGGCTCTCCCAGTGGAAATGCTCCCTCATAGTATGCAGTGTTTCCCCAAAAGAATAATCCTCAGGAGGAGAAGCTGAGGGGATAGAGTCTTCAGCAACAGAATCCTCATAAAGAGGAAGAGAGTATTCCTGATCAGAAGAGGAATCCAATGAAATGGAAACCTGATCTGAGGATTCATATTCTACCTCTTGCCTCTTGTCAGGAGGGGGATGAGAACCCGTGATCAAAGTAATTAGGTCTTCGCCATTTTGAGCATCTGTTTTTTAAGCATGGAGGCCTGTCCATGGGGCTGTTGTACTGGTTTCTATGTCTTTAAAGCTGCTTTAGTCTTTGCCTTTGTAGCTGAAGTAGTTTTAACATATAATTGTATAGGCCAAAAAACACCCTCAGAAGCCAATGCCTGCTCAGCGGCTCCGGACCCATCTGAGGGAATGGTTTCCGAAGGTCCAATACCTTGAGTTTCTGTAGGCCTGGTTGACTCCACGTGGGAGTCGGTATCAGCCTGCGGCTCTAAAGTAGCGGTCGTCAGGGGCTTTAAAAGCGCCTCACTGAGAACCGGCGACTGGCCTAGAAGAAGCCTCGTCGTCGGTTTTGGACCTCGGATGCCTGTCGTCCTCTTTTTCCTTGTGTTTTTTGTAAACTCTGGTAGTCGGCTGTTCCGACGGCATTATATAATTAAATCTTCTGCCAAAATAATGAAATGCAAAATCGTACCGACGCTTAATAGTGTGTTGGTTAAATCCAGCACAAAATCGACAACTAGCAACGTCGTGGTCATGGCCTAGGCAAGGAATGCAGTAAGAATGAAAATCCTTATGAGGTATTTGCTTCCCACAAGAAATACAATTATTAACTTTTTCTGACATCGGTCTGGAGCAAGAAAAAAGTTTCCCCAACGGGGTAACTTAGCTTTTAATGAAGACTTTGGATCTGAAATTTGAACTTGAAAATGTCAGGAGTCGGCCGACCGGCACTTGCGAACTGCTTTTGCTTCGGGCACCGCGCGGCAAGAAAGACTGAAGAAAATGGCGCCGGCTGCATCTTTTATACCCCTGGCACACTGACGTCAGTGAGGAGGCGACAGCAACCGATGCCGGACCTAGACTTTGGAATTCAGGCCGACTGCGGGTAGCCTGCCAACAGGATAACCCGATTGTAATGACTGCAACAGTGAAACACGATGAACATCAATTATTACAGTAAATTCTTGGGCAACAGTGCTCATCATTTAGATCACTGTTATGTTACAGTAATCTTGACTATAGGATGATTCTCAGAGGGTCATCATGAAACGGAAGGTTTCTATACAAGATGACTGGGCTCTACTACACCCTGTATTTTGGCTGCAATAAATCCTTTTCCTAGCCCATGAAGCAATATCCAGTGTGCAGGGTTTTGAAAAGCTGTGCACAGATGCCCTAGTGGCTGCTTCCACAACAGCTTGTATGCTAACCCCCTTAAGAAGTGCCGCAGTTGTGTCTATGCTCCTTGTGCTACAAGTCGGAATGGAACCTTCCCAGTCATTTATGGATGTACAACAGAAATGAGGACTTTTGACAGTCATCTCAATACAGGTTGGACACAACACCTCTTTCTTTTTTGAGGCAAAAGAAAACAAATGGTTGGGTTTTGTAGTCTCTTTCGTTCTCTGCAAACAGTATCTTAGTTTTCTGTGAGCTTCCACGGAATGCAGAGTTCTTTCTGCTCTAATCTGAGAGTTTGAGATGAAGACAGGTAGCTGGATAGCTTGTTTCAGGATGCATTCCAATTTAGGAATGAACAATGGACTGGTTCTCAGGCTCATCCTATCCATATAGAAAATTAAATGTCAGTGCTTGAAGTTCTGACATTCTCCTAGCTGATACAGTGGCTACAAGTAGAAGTTTCCATGTTTAGCTGCTCCTGCAGGCAATTCCCCTGTGTACTGATCTCAAATGTAACACTCCCTCAAGGAAATGTTTGACTGGTAAAAGCTGGCCAACAGTAGATCTACGTGAAGACAGCCTAAATGGCTGACAGATTAACTTTAATAGAAGTGTAAGCCAAGCTCACTAAAGTACTGGGTGTGTTACTG
This sequence comes from Protopterus annectens, assembly GCF_019279795.1. NCBI lineage: Eukaryota > Metazoa > Chordata > Ceratodontiformes > Protopteridae > Protopterus > Protopterus annectens. The sequence continues at coordinate 1,137,245,590 of NC_056737.1, forward strand.
TCCAGCCTCCTGCTAAGGCACCAATAAGAAAGCTCCTTTCCATTCTGATAGGTAGAATTTCCTAGTGGTTGGCTTGTTTGCCTCCTTCACAGTATTCTTCAGGTTCTCTGTGTGGTAACATTTCAAGGTTAGCAGGATCAAACCATCTAGGCTGTGAGCTACAAAGTCTTGAGCTTAGGATGTATGAAGGACCCTTTGTTTTGTGTCAGCAGATATACCATTACACTCAATAAGGTTTTTTTTTTTTTCTCCAAGTCTTTTTGGTGTCTAATACCATGACAGGAATGGACCCCATTCCTAAGTCAAAGTATGATTAAAGTTCACAAAATTAGTATTGTTTCAATCTTTGATGTCAGGCAGAAGTGCTCTTCGCAGCACCTGCAATGTGCCCAGTAATGACTCCTTCTGCAGTTCGTACAGGTTTACATGTGGGTTTACATGTCTTGGTAACGTATCTAAATACAATTATACATTCTTTTTTACAAGACCCGTTGTTCCTACTATTGGAAGTGTCTGGATATCTTTCTTCCACATTGCTCTCGTTTTTGCCTGCAAATCCTGATATTTTTAACTTTCTGTCTGTCTCTCTCTCTGCGCAGGACACTGTAGTCACTGGGTGTAGTGATTTCAATGATCACACAGTAGCTCTGAAGCCAATGACAACCAACAGTGAACTCCAACACCTACATACTCCGGCAACAAATAGCAACATGGACATTATGGCAGCCATCAAGTCAGCAAGTGTAGCACAGTATGACAATGAATAATGCAATGCATGCAGCTGGTAAAACAATAACATTATGAGACAGTGAGAATTTCCACAGGACAGGAAATGCATCTGTTTTTACTCTTTCTAATGGCTACCACTTGATGTCTAGGAGACCCACTCTCCTTAACGCCAAGGACCTCTGATTAAAACACACTAGCAGGGAAGACAGGAAGACCTTCCCTACATACTAGTACAGCACAGCCTACAGCACTACTTGCATACTTCCACAAATGTACTTTTACCCTACATACATGAACCAATGCTTGGCAGAGCAGGGCATGTCTTAAGGTCCATCTCTCAGTTACTGTACATCTGTCAACTGCAGCACAATTCTGGCTCCTTGGACTACACCCTCCACTGCTGTGAATGGCAAGCTGGTACTGGTAACAATTACTCTACCATACTCTTCAACCTCCAGCTGGCTCTTCTAGCTTCTAGGCTGCTACTTAAATGCAAATCATCCAGGCTGTAGCTAAGGAGTTATCCCTTTTCTCCAGGGAGCCAGCTTTAACAGCAGGAATAATGAACAGTAGAAAGTGTTAAACTCCATGTAGAAAAAGGCACTTTTTACAGAAGGAATCGCAGAAGACTTTTTCCAGTTAACTGTCACCTTCCTGAGGGACTACAGTCAGGAAAGCACACAGTACAGGAATCTATCGTGGATGTTCCAGGATGGAACTGCCATGTACCAGTCATACATGTCCAAAAACACGCAACACCTGGTATACCTACAGAGATACCTTAATAAAAAGGCCCAAGCAACATGTCCTACATGGACTGACGTAAAGCCTTGTCACTATACTTTGTAACTTTCAGACTGCTAACAGGTGACCTGTGTCTGACATATAAGGTAACATCTGACCTAATACTGATGGATTTACTGCATATCAGCAACTGAAATAGCATCAGAAATACTTTGTCTAAGAATCTAAGCCTCTTCTGCACCATCAACACAATGGTTTGAAGGGACATGTATATGGACAGCGCAGTGGTGCAGCGGTAGCATTGACGTGTCACAGCAAGAGGTTCTCCAGTTCGATTCTCAGCTGGGGTGCCTTCGATGTGGAGTCTGCATGCCCTCCCTATGTTCGTCTGGGTTTCCTCCCACAATACAAAGACCTACATCTGGAGCATTTCTCCCTGGGCCTCCGGTTAACAAATGTTAAATAAATAAATAAATAAACATGTACATTTCAAAGAGGATACCACTGCTATGGAAGAGACTCCTCAGCCACATAAAACAAAGTTCATCCCTGTCCATTTTCAAGCACAACTTAAATCTATGGATAGGAACGAGAAAAATTACTCCAAGACGGTCTCCTGTACTACTAATGGGTACATGCAGCTCCTAAATGCTTTATCCCATGCATGGGTCCCCTAAAATTATCTACTGTATTATCTCAGCTATTCTCATTAGGCATATAATTATCAACCACGGGATGGATAAAGCCAATCTACAACCAAATGGGATAAGCTATTTCGAGCATAACAAGGGAAACTGGCTAGGTTTAAAATGGACCACAAGGTCAGCCAGCTTAGTACGAAACTATGAACCTATAAGGGAAACACATGGATGTCATTCTCACACAAGCTTGTGGTCAACATGCCCAACACCTGACTAAAGATTCTAGCAACTGAAAGTCCAAATGGCAACACTGTACTGGAAGTGATGTCTGCCCACAACAAACCAGGGGAATTTCTTGCTTGCACTGTAAATTTCCCATGTCCTAAAAGGCATTCATATTATTTAATGCCAACATCCAGGTCCCCCTCCAAGAGAAGACGCACAAGCCCCAAAGCAGAGTAGCAGTCCAAAACTGAATTCACCACATGTTCTGGTACAAGATGCTGAAGTACAGAATAGGATGGAACTTCTCCATCCCCTTTAGGATTAGAAAATTCATCCAAGAGCAATACAAACAACCTGTCACAATACTTGCTGATCTGCCAGTGGAACACTTTCAGTAGTAGGGCCAGGAGAGATTCAGAACATGGCCAAGAATTACCACACCTAGAACCTACTCTTCATCTGCAGTGGAAGTCAGTGCAAACTGGAAAAGTGTGACCCTTGCCCTGACATTCCTAGAATGGATGGAGTCAGTACTGTGGCAAGGCTAGCTGCAAGGCTGCATTCATAGGTGATTTAGCCAGAGAGGAAGGAGCCAGACTGCTGCTTTAATACCACTTTGGGAGGTCAGAAGGTCTCTTTCACTTTAGGACTAACCATGCTTAAAACAGAAAAAGAAGCATAAAAGATGGGTTATTTTTATTTATTTATTTTACATTTGTTGACCGGGATAGTCCGACTGGATGCATGTCCATTTTCAGCGGAGGCCCGGGGAGAAAAGCTCCAAGGGTAAGCAGATACAGCATTACATAATACCAGCATTACATATCACAGACTATTTACAGAGACTACATAAGTAAGCAAGTTAAACAAGTTCCACAGGTTAGAGTTAATCCTGAGCGCAAGTCAGGATTAAATTAAATTACACAGTAAACTGGTTAACAGATTTTTTTACACATTCTAGAGAGAGTTAGCCAGGCTTGATACATTGACAGCCAGTTAAGTGACAAATGTTGCTTGAGTCTAGTTTTAAATTGACCTAAGGTGGAAAGTAAGGTAATATGAGCTGGAAGAGATTTCCAGGATCTACTTACAGAGTTTGCAGAGAGAGTCACCGGCTGTGTTATTAATTTTGCTAGTCTGAATTAGTAGTTTGTTAGAGGATCGAATCAGTCTAGGATTGTTATTGGGGGTGATAATATTTTTAAGTGCAGGAATATTGTCTGGATTTTAGAGGATTTTATAGGCCATACTCAGTTGGTTATACTGGATTAGGCAGGGTAGTTCAAGCCACCCAAGCTGATTTAGATTGATGCAATGATGTGTCCTAAAAGGCAGCCCAGTGGCAAACCTGGCAATGTGGTTGTAGCAAATTGAGAGTTTGTTAAGGACAGTCTTGTTTAAATTCGAGAGTAGAGGGGATGCATACAGAAGGGTTGAAAGAAGGTGAGAGTGAGCTATGGCAATTTTAGCTGGAGGGGTTAGGAAGGCTTTTATTCTGTAAAGTGACCCTAGTTTTTTATTGGATGGTTTTGACAGTTTGGTTAACATGTAGGTCGAATTTTAGATTATTGTCTATGATGACACCTAATAGTTTTGTAGAGGGGTCAGGGGAGATTATTGTGCCATCATTTGAATTTATGGTAAAGGTGAAATCGGTAGACCTATGTGTTGGTGAAAATAACAGCATTTTAGTTTTTTTGGGATTTAGGATCAGACGATGTTCAGAAAGCCAGTTTTCTATTGTAATAAAGGTGGTCTGGGTAGCTGACCATAACTCTACTGGAGATGTGGCTGAGCAAATCAGAGTAGAGTCATCAGCATATTGGATACAGCTGACTTTTGGGATGACAGTATAAAGGTCGTTAATGAAGATGGAGAACAGCAAGGGCCCTAGTATAGAGCCTTGTGGTACTCCAAGGGTGTTAGGTAGAAGGTTAGAGAGTTTGTTCTGCCAGAGGACAGCCCGCTGTCGACCATTCAGGTAGGAATGAAACCATTGAAAGGCTCTAGTATCTAGACAGAATGTTTGTAGGGTGTGGATTAAAAGTTGGTGATCAACCATATTGAATGCCTTGGAAAGATCCAAAAAGAGGGCTGAGGATATATATAATTATTGTTGCGATTATGGTTTATGGTGTTGGTAAAGGCTAGGAGGGCTGAAGTAGTGCTGTGATGAGGACGGAAGCCATGCTGAGTGTCTGCCATAAGGTGATTCTGGATTAGGTGGTGCATGAGTTGTCTATGAATACATTTTTCCATAATCTTTGCAAGTGGAGAGAGTACAGCTATTGGCCTATAATTGGAGAATTCAGTAGAGCTGCCTCCTTTGTGAAGTGGGATTACATAAGATATTTTCCAGATGGTGGGAATTTTAGCTTCTACTATGGTTCGATTGATTAGTATTGAGATGGGGTAAGCAATAGCATCAGCTGATTTTTGTAGGTACTCAGCAGGGAGTTGATCAGCAGAAAGTGTAGTGGGCTTTAATTTGTTGATCAAGGTACGGATAAGTGAAGTGGCGAATGGTTGGAAGCTGAATGCAAGTAGGTTTCTAGGGGTCCAAAACAGCCTAGTAGAAGGCAGGAAACACACCAGCAAAGGTTCCACTGTTTAATTCCACCAAGTAAGACACGAACATATAAAAACTGCAGATTAACGCTCTTGACAAAATTGCGTTTTCGTCTCCAATGACAAAGACTTCATCAGATAATGCTGAAATTAATAAATTATATGCATTATAAATACTGTTATTTTTCAAAAAGTATCCAATCAGTCGATGTGCATCAAGAAACAACCAATCTGTTACTGCCTATCATGAGTTTTTATATGTTCGTGTCTTACTTGGTGGAATTAAACAGTGGAACCTTTGCTGGTGTGTTTCCTGCCTTCTACTAGGCTGTTTTGGATTTTTTTCTTGGTTTTTGGTCGTTTTTCTACACTTACAGGTTTCTAGGGGTGCTACTTTCAGGACCAGGGGAGCTAGGAGTTAGTTGGCTAGCTAGGGCTTGAATTGTCTCAGTAAAGAATTGGTTAAAACTGTCAGAAACATCTTCAGGGGTTTTATCAATAGTAGCAGCAGGGATTGGGGTTGAAGTTTGTCCAGGATGTAGTAGATTATTTAAATCTGCCCAAAACTTCTGAGGGTTATTTTGATTTACTGTCTGTAAATTACAGTAGTATTGTTTTTTGTCTTGTAAAATTGATTTTTTGGTTTCGTTCCTGGATTTCCTGTATTTAATGTGATCTTGAGGGTCTTTAGAAGAATGCCATAAAGCCTATGTTTTGTTTCTAAGGGTAATTTTGAGTTTAGACGCTTTAGAAAGCCATGGCGCAGTTTTTGCCTTGGTTCTCTTTGAACAAATAGGTGCATGCAAATCAAGGATCTCAAGGAATTTGCTGTTAAAGTATGCTACTGCTTCTTCTAAGGGGAGGTGTTTTAGAATAGACCAATTACATGAGTTTAGTTCTTGTTGGAATTTGGCAGGATCAAAGTTTTTATTGTGTCTAACCTTTCTGAGTAAGGGCTGTTGGGAATTAATGGTTTTGTGTTTAATTACATATGTGAGAAGGTGATTGCTTAGGCCATCAAGGAGGGTACCAGAGGTGTACAGTTGGGGGTGACTATTTGTGAGTACCCAGTCAAGTATGCTTTCCTTTTGGTTGAGTTTACCTATCCTGGTAGGGGTTGATATAATTTGTGTAAATGCATGCAGGTTAATATGGGTGTTTGGGGATTCTGAGGAACAGGTGCCCCAGTCTATGTTAAAGTCTCCAAGTAGTAGGGTTTCTTGGGGGTAGTGGCATGAAAGCCAGTGCAGGATATCTTCAAGTGTAGATATATTGTTACCTGGGGGAATGTACATACAGATGACATTAATGCATTTATTTTTATTAAGTTGCAATTTGGTGGCAAGAATCTCTGAGTTATTAATCTGAGGTGGTTGTATTACATCTATGGTGACATTCAACTCAGATTTATAGAGTACAGCTACCCCACCCCCCTTCCTCAAAGCACGATCCAGCCTGTGTATGTTGTACCCAGGTGGTAACACTTCATTGTCTTTAGTGTTATGTTTTAACCAGGTTTCAGATAAACAGAGAATCTCAGGGGAGTGGACATCCAGAAGTGCATGCAATTCATGTACCTTGTTATTAATGCTTCTAATATTGAGATGACATGCTAGGAGAGAGTTAGTTGGCCTATTAACTGTAGATTTGTAGCTTAGATTGCAAGTAGAGGGGTATGTGTATCTGAAGTGGGTGGGCCAGGGTTGGGGTGAATATCACCACCAAGTATTAGGTTGAGTCTATACTTGGTGATGAACTTCAGGAATTTGTTTATTAGTTTGTGGTAGTGTTTGGATCTAGAGCTAATGTGCCTGGGCTTGAGATGTTGATAGAGTGAACAAGATGTGGATAGGATCTGGTACTCTAAGTATGGTTGAAGGTGGAAGGATTTACAGCTGGGGTGATAGTATGGCCTTTTGGGACATGAAATCCCATGAGAAACTGGTTTTCATACAAGGTAAGAAGGTATGGTGCGAAGAGGGGTAAGTAAAGAGGAGTATATCATTGTCTGTGATTCAGCTAGTGAGTTAAGGAACTGTTTTACCTGGTGATGCAACACCAGAAGATACACTGGTGAGGTAAAGGTACTGGAAGGGGGATGGGAGAATGCCAAATGAAAGCTAATAGGTGCTATTAAAATGTAGGTAGAAGAATGGGGGTGGGAGAAATTATCCCAGATGAAAGCAGATAGGATCTAGAAAGTGGGGGGAGTGGCTATAGTATTATAAATTTAGAGGTACTGGGGGAGGGAGGGAATTGGGGGCAGGGAGGGGAGCGAAGACAGCCCGAGTGTAGCAAGGGCCAACGTAGCGGGGCTATTGCAGTTTACAAGGTTTCCTAAGGTGTCCTAAAGCTATAAGGTAAGTATTATAGCTCTTAATGTAAGACTCAATTTACTTAAGTTACAGGGGAAGGAGGCAAACACTCAAGTAGAAGAAAAGAGCCCTATGGCTGACCAATATGGTGACCTGCTTAATTACAAAGCACTAAGTGAAAGCTTAACAAATGCTTTTTGTGTGCAACCTACTCTGTTTAAATGCTGAGAGAAACTGATTGCAGTCCTATAGACACCGTTTTGTAGGGAACTGTAGAGTTCAACTAGGAAAAGAAAAAAGCAGAGATTCTAGGGTAAGCATGAAGGCATTAAGGTCCTCTAAAGAGGAAAGAGCTTGCTTACTTCAACAGGAGTTGAAAGATTGGTCCTGGGCTGGCTGAACAAAGAGTACTTCATCTTCTATGCAGGAAGTCCAGGGAAAGACAAATTCAGCCATTCCATCCTTCACTGCAATTTAGAGATATGAGAAACAGTTAAGCGTATTAAGCCCCAACATGCTAGAGGTGTACACTCTCATCACAGCAGTGTAAATCTTTAGAATCTTTGCCCCTGAAGCTTTAACACATCATTAAGAACGTATTCAAGTCACACTTGTCCAAAACATTAAAATTCACACCCAACAGCAAAGTGGCTTAGTGATATGATCTGTATGCCTGACCAGCTTATGCAGGAGTCAGAATATCTTGCTAAACATTTTTGTGCTATCAACCAGTCCAGTGGCAAACAGTGATAAATCTCCAGCTAAGGTCAAGGTGATGAGAGTCTGATTAGTGGTTCTGGTGCTTGAAGGACCTGACAAGGATAACAGATGTAAATATCCTAGGGAGGGAGGTGTACAGTCAGATGTAGGTCCTCACAGGAAAGAGGGGAGGCCTACGAACTAGGGGTATACATGTCGCACACCAAGCTGCTCACTGCTGGTAGTCTTCATTAAGCAAATGTATGGGGACACGTATTTGGACAGAAGACATACTGGCTCCTGCACTGATGCAAGTTACATGCCCCCTGCTCAGGAAAGAGTTAAGGCCATAAAACAAATGTCCTTATAGTTAGGACATTGATGAGAACACAAACAACCCCCACGGCCACCTGGCTGACAGCTTCTCTGACTGCTCTGAAAGACTAGCTCAAGTCCAGCTGGGGAGGTTTACTGTCAGGTGTGGGGTGCAAAAAAGCATATAAAAGATATGTTATATCCACTTGCGGAGGGTTTGTAAAATCTGGGGCTCAATGAGGAATAGTCAGGATGCCACTAAGTTGTTTGAACAATACCTTGATGATGGGTTCCACACACAACCTTTGACTCCATAAGCTGCTTCTTCTGACACTGTGCGAGGCATTTCTGGGGAGACAGGACACTTCAAGCTGTCACTACTGAGTTTTAAAAATCTGTCCTATTAACAGGTCATCTAGCATCTTTGTCAACATCTAAAGCAGTGGCTTCTGGGACTCCATACTCATCATAGCAGCCTGAGTAACTGGGGGCCCTAAACCCCAACTACTACTGCAAGACTCTGACCCACGATAATAGATTGGCAAGAAAACCTAGGAGCAAAATGGTGGTTTCTATTGGATAAAAATATGTATGCATACAGCATGAGACAAACAGCTTCCTGGAAAGTGTGAACGAACTTCCAGAAGAGCAGGATTTTCTAAGTTATTTTTTTTAATAGAATTCAAATTCAAGATTAATCTTTCAGACATCCCATCAAAGACCATCCATAATGTTAGACTAAAGGTTTCATAACCAGCATGAATTCAGAATGCTTCAGAATAATTACAGCCTTGTACTCTGCCTTGGACACCATATTCCCAAACTGGATTATGGATTTCCGAATACAGTCCTTTTCAGTAACCTAAGGAGGGCATTTGATTTAGAAAATCATTTATTGCATGACCAGTTACTGAAAATGGGATCTGGTGAAGGACCCATAACAGAACAGTAGAGTTGTGCACACTTACCATAAATGTAGACATTCGAGTGTATTCACTGCTGCAGTCCTCACACTTGGGTTATCCTGCCAGGGGTAGCGCTCAGTCAGCCCGAATACCAGAGGCTTAGTATTTCTGTGTTGGTTGCTGTCACTTCAAGACTGATGTCAGGTCATCAAAGGTATAAAAACAGGCAGCAGACGCCATTACATCAGTTTTTCTTGCCCCAAATGTTAGGAGCCCCCAAATAGGGAGCTAAGTTATGGTGGAAAAACACCACCAGTAAAAAGTAAATACCGATAACCCTGTAAGGAGTGAGAAAGAGAGAGAGAGACAAGGGGACTGGAGGATGGGAAAAGTACAGTTTTGTACCTACCATAAATGTAGATGTTCGAGTGCTAATACAGCTGCAGTCATAACAGATGGGTTCTCCTGCTGTCAGGCGGGTCCTTGGTCGGCCGAATTCCAAAGTCTAGGTCCGGCGTCGGTTGTCGTCGCTTCTTCCCTGACGTCAGAGCTACAGGGGTATAAAAGAACCAGCCGACGCCATTTTCTTCAGTTTTTCTTCCCCCAGATGTCAGGTGCCCCCAGAAGGAAGGCAATACATAAATTTATGTAATAATGCAGTGCAATATAATCAAAAAACAGTAGTTGCAAGCAAATACACCATAAATGAATACCCCAATCAAGTCGTATGAGGAGGTGTTAGCCAATAGGTCTGTCCCAAGAGGGGAAGGAGGGAGGGAAACCTGGACTGCAGCTGTATTAGCACTCGAACATCTACATTTATGGTAGGTACAAAACTGTACTATGTTCATTGTGCATACAGCTGCAGTCATAACAGATGGGTAGAATCCCAAAGCTAAAAAAGGGGTGGTAGGCACTAGGTGGAACTAGGAGGAGCCAGGATGCCCTGCAAGACTGCAGTGGCAAAGCCTGCTCTAGTTTTGGAGTATAATGGTAGGTGGTAGTGCTTGGAGAAGGTATGCACAGAACTCCAAGTGGCTGCTTCCAAAATATCTTTGGTAGGAACTCCTCTGAAGAAAGCTGCAGAGGTAGCTGTGGCCCTTGTGGAGTGAGATCTGATGCCTGCAGGCACAGTTTTACCATGAAAAGAGCAACAAAAGCGTATGCAGTGGGCTATCCATTTTGAGATTGTCTGTTTGGAAATTGGCTTCCCTTGAGCTCCTATAGCATAGGACACAAAGAGTTGTTCTGATTTTCTGAAAGGCTTTGTTCTGTCCAAATAGTAACGTAGCTGTCTGTGGATGTCCAAGGAATGTAGTAGTCTCTCCCCTTTGTTTTGAAGATTAGGGTAAAAGGTAGGTAAGTGAATAGCCTGATTCAAAGCTACCCTGGATACCACCTTTGGCATAAAGGACGGATTGGTTCGTAAGGAAACTCTGTCCTGATGGAAAATGATGAAAGGCTGCACAGACATGAGGGCATGTAGTTCCGATACCCTGCGAGCTGAGGTAATAGCTAGAAGGAAGGCTGTTTTCCAGGACAAATATTGCAAATCTGTTGAGGCAGCTGGCTCAAAAGGAGGCAAGGTCAGCTTTTCTAGAATGAAATTGAGGTCCCAAGCAGGTATTGGTTGTTTCCTTGGGGGTTTTATATTCTTAGCCCCTCTGAGGAACTGTCTTAAGAGGGGATGAGAGAATAAAGGAGGATCAGTGTTGTATTCTGCAGAAATGGCTGAGGCATGGATTTTGATGGAGGAGAATGAAAGTCCACTGCTTAGCAGCTCAGCTAGATACATTAATATTTGAGGTAAATTCAGTATTCCAGGATTCTGGCCCTTTTTCTCATTCCAGACACAAAATTGTTTCCATTTTGCGGAGTAAGCTTTCCTAGTAGAAGGCCTTCTGGCCTCCAAAATTACATCCTGCACCTCCTTGGACAGTAGGGTCTGTTGTGAAGTTAAGGAATCTTCCATGCGGCCAGACTGAGTGTTTTCAGCTGACTGTGAAGAGTTTTGAAGCTGTGCTGAGTCAGAAGAAGAGGCATTAGAGGTAGGGTCCATGGTGGGGAATGCGTCAGGCTCCTCAGGAGTGGGTACCAGTGCTGTCTTGGCCAGTCTGGAGCAATGAGAATCATCTTTGGTCTGTCTGCTTTGGTTTTTAATAGAACTTTGGGCAGCAGAGGAAGAGGTGGAAAGGCATAAACTGTCATTGTTGTCCAACTGAAAGAGAGAGCATCCACTCTCCAGGTCTGTGGATGAAAAGTCCTTGAGCAGAATTTTGTCAATTGGTGATTTTTGTGGGAGGCAAAGAGATCTATGTCTGGCCTTCCCCATGCTTGAATTATTTCTGTAAAAACTTGAGGGTGCAACTTCCATTCGTGTGGGTCTGTCATATTTCTGCTTAGGTTGTCTGCCAGCGTGTTTTCCTTGCCTGGCAAGTACTGTGCTTGAAGTTCGATTTGTAATTCCAGAGCCATGTTCCAAAGTGACATGGCCAGCCTGCATAGGGGGTATGAATGGGTACCTCCCTGTTTATGTACCACATTACTGTGGTGTTGTCTGTCCTTATCAATAGTTGGCCTGGATGCGGAAGGTCTTTGAAAGCTATAATAGCATTTATTACTGATAGCATTTCCTTTTGATTGATGTGTAGGTGCTTTTCTTTTTGGGACCATTTGCCCTGAATGCACCGATATGTCATGTGCGCCCCCCAGGCGTAGTCCGAGGCGTCTGTTGTGATGACTTGATTTGCTTGAGGCTTGCAGAATGGGAGACCTGTGTTTCTTTGGCATGCTTGAGCCCACCACAGAAATTCCTTTTGAAGACATGGAATCAGTGGTATTATTGTTTCCAAACTGTGGCTGTGCTGAGACCATAGGTTTTTCAGGTACCATTGAAGTTTCCTCATATGCAGCTTTGCACATGGGATTAGTATGATGTAAGATGCCATGAATCCCAGAGCCTGCAGGATTTTCCTTGCAGTCAGCTTGGTGAAATTTGCTAGTTTTCTGAAGTATTGAGTTAGATGCCCCTGTTTCTCTGGCGTGTTTGTGTCCAAGTTGGCACCCAGGAAAATTATTTTTTGTGAGGGTATTAGCCTTGATTTCTTTTTGTTGACTGTGTACCCCAGAGAATTCAACAACATTATTACAAAAGCCAGATGTTTCAGAAGTATGTGCTTGCTGTCCGCTTGGATCAGGCAGTCATCCAAATATGGGTATATTTGTATCCCTTGAAGTCTGCAGTAGGCAATTACTGATGCCAGGCATTTCGTGAATAATCTGGGCGCAGTAGATAAGCCAAAGGGCAATGCAGAGAATTGATAATGGGTTGAACCTGCAAGAAATCTGAGGTATCTTCTGCAATTTTGTCTGATTGGGACATGCAGGTATGCCTCCTTGAGGTCCAACGTTACCAGCCAAGACTCCTTGCCCAGCATGGGAAGAAGCTGCTGTAATGTGAGCATCTTGAACTTTGGCACGAGTAAAAATGTGTTTAGGATGGATAGGTCCAAAATAGGTCTCCAATCCTTTCCCTTCATTGGTACCAGGAATAGTCTGGAATAAAAAACCTTGACCTTGTTCTTGAGTAGGTACCTCTTGAATAGCTTTCATGTCCATGAGATCTGAAATTTGTCTTTGTGCCTCTGCCCTTTGATTGTGTGGCAGGTTTGGCATGCCTCTTTTGTGGAAGGGTGTGAAAATGGAATCTGTAGCCTCTGTTTATAATGTCCAGGATCCATTTGTCTTTTGTGACAATATGCCAATTTTTCGAAAATAATGCCAGTTTTCCGCCTAAGGGTGCTGCCATTTGAGCCTTGCTTGGCATGCAAAGGGGAAAGTCATTGGGTTTGCTTTCTGAATGGCTGTGAACTATCCTCACCACCTCTTTGTGTAGGAGCTTGCCATTGTCTGCCTCTAAACGATCCTTGAGATTGCCCTCTGCCCCTCGGGTGCCTGTATCTACCTCTTTGGGGTCTGTCCGTGGCTGGAAAGGACCAATTTTTGGAAGGCCAATTTCTACTGAAATGTGGAGGTTGTACCTGTAGAAAATCTTTCACTTTTTGCATTGATTTAGCCTTTTCCTCCATTTTCTTTAATACCTCCTCAGCTTTAACACCAAATAGTACATCTTTTTGTAGAGGGGCATCTAGTAATTCAGCTTTGACATGATCTGGTAAGGTTTGCTCCTTGAGCCAGGCATGTCTATGTATGACTGATCCTGTAACAGCAGCTCTACATGAGGCCTCTAGAGCATCAAAACCACATTGCAAGGTATGTTTACCCACTTGTTCTGCACTATGCATCAAATCCTGCAACTCCTTCAAGTCTGGTTGTTCAGGTTGTGACATTTTGCTTCTCAACTGTGATAACAGAAACTGTTGGTACTTTAACATATGGAACTGGCAGTTTAATGCCCTCATGGTTAAGGTGGCTGAGGTGTATACCTTTTCCCCCCACCTTTCTAAAGATCTGGAATCTCTCTCTGAAGGTAATGGATTTTTAGCAGTGGAGGCCTTAATTCCCTTGGGGCCCTGTGAGAGAGTTTCTGGGTCAGCCGCATGGCTCTTGTATAAGAATTGGTGTGAGTGAGGAACCCAGTAGTACCTGTCAGGCTTGACTGTGGCTGGAGGTAAAGAATCTGGGTTAAGGTAGGCCTCCGAATACACATCATCTAGTATGTCTAAGACAGGATGATGGAGGTATAGCCAGAGGCCTGTGCTGAGGGAGCAAGAGAAAATCCCTAAGCCTTTTCTTGGAGTCTGAGTACTCTTGGCCTTCCCAGTGGAAGTGTTCCCTCAAGGTATGCAAGGTTTCCCCAAATGAGTAATCCTCAGGGGGGAGACAGAGGGAATGGACTCCTCTGCATCAGAATCTTCAAAAGGGGAGTATGAATGTTCCTGTTTATCAGAGTGCTCTGAAATAATGGAGGCCTGGTCCGAGGAGGGGGATTCTTCCTCCACTCTGGGCCTTTTGTCCGGGGGGGGGGGGGGGGGGGGTTGAGAACCTCTGATAAGAGTAATTAAATCCTCAGCCATTTTAAGCATCTGTTTTTTAGGCATGGGGCCTGGAGAAGGGCCCTGTGTAGCTTGTCTCCTAGAATGCATGGCTGCTTTAGACTTAGTGAAAGCCTTGATGGAAAAAGAAAAGGAAGGCCTGAAGACACCTTGAGAGGAGGCAGACCTGTCTACATTCTGAGTTTCACCACCTAGAGTGGCTTCGGTATCTGTAGTCGGGGTGTGGGCCGAGGAGCCTGCGACCTCGGGCACAGTAGACACAGCCAATGAAGTGTCGTCAGTAGGCAGGGGCTGCGTAGGCGCCTCGCTGAGAACCGGACCACCTGTAGTCGGCTTTGGCGTGGTGTCGGTAGAGGCCGCGGACCTCGTGTCGGTCCTTATCTTTGCGTCTTTTAGTCAAAACTGGAGTCGGAGTATCCGACGACATAATGTAGTTAAATTTTTTGCCAAAATAGTGCTGGGCGAACTCCGCCCGACGCTTAATGGTGCGTTTGTTGAATGTAGCACAAAAACGACAGACCGAGACGTCGTGGTCTGGGCCTAAGCAAGGAATGCAGAGGGAATGAAAATCCTTATGCGGTATTTGCTTCCCACATGAAATACAATTATTAACTTTGTCTGACATCGGTCTGAGGCAAGAAAAGTTTCCCCAACGGGGTACTTAGCCTTCAAGAAGACTTCGATTGCAAAATTTTCGTAATTTCAGGAGCTGGCCGACCAGCACTTGCGAACTGCTTCTGCTTCGGGCACCACGCGGCAAGAAAGACTGGAGAAAATGGCGTCGGCTGGTTCTTTTATACCCCTGTCGCTCTGATGTCAGGGAAGAAGCGACGACAACCGAAGCCGGACCTAGACTTTGGAATTCGGCCAACCGAGGACCCGCCTGACGGCAGGAGAACCCATCTGTTATGACTGCAGCTGTATGCACGATGAACATCCAGGACTGTAACAGAGAATACAGTCGAACATCTACATTTATGGTAAGTGTACACACAACTGTATGATGTTCTTCATGTTTCACTGCTGCAGTCATCAAACTTGGGTTGATTCCCAAAGCTGAAGAATGGGTGGAAAAAGTCAAGAAGAGTTGGGGCTGGCTAGTATGCATGGCAAGGCTGCTGTTGCAAAGCCGGCCCTGGATTTGGAAAAGATAGGCAGGTGGTAATGCTTGGTGAAGGTATGAACAGAACTCCAAGTAGCAGCTTCCAGAATGTCCCTGGTAGGGACTCCTCTGAGAAAGGCTGTAGAGGTTGAAGTTGCCCTAGTGGAATGCATTCTGACCCCCTGAGGGGGTGGTTTCCCATGGTGTTTGACAGAAATGGATACAGTGTGCTATCCATTTGGAGATGGTTTGTTTTGATATGGCCTTGCCCTCTGGCCCTGGTACAAAGCTGACTAGTAACTGGTCAGATTTCCTAAAGGGCTTAGTCCTATCAAGGTAGAATTGGAGCTGTCTGTGCACATCTAAAGAGTGCAGGATTCGTTCCCCCTTATTTTGAGGATTAGGGAAAAAGGTGGGCAAATGGATAGATTGGTTGAGAGCCACGCTGGACACCACTTCAGGCATGAAAGTTGGGTTGGTCCTGAGGGAGACCCTGTCAGCATGAAAAATAATGAAGGGTTCCACAGCCATACGTGCTTGTAGCTCAGACACTCTTCTAGCTGAATTGATGGCCAGAAGCAAGGCTGTTTTCCAAGAGAGGAATTTTAACTCTGCTGATGCTGTAGGTTCAAAGGGGGGTAGTGTGAGCTTTTCCAACACATAGTTAAATTCCCAACCAAGGGTGGGGGCTCTTCTTGGTGGCCTTAGGTTGTTAGCCCCTCTCAGGAACTGTTTGATATGAGGGTGAGAGAAGAGAGGTGGGCTCAGTGTTGTAATTAGCAGAGATGGCAAAGGCATGGATCTTAATGGAAGAGAAGGACAGGCCTCTGTGGAGTAGGTCTGCTAGGTAATCCAGGCTAGGCGGTAAGGAGGGCTGTGCTGTATCCGCTCCTTTAGTGGGAATCCAGGAACAATACCCTTTCCACTTGTCAGCACATGATTTCCTTGTACCGGTTCGTCTGGCTTCACATATGACATCCAGTCTTAGTCTTGCTTAGGCTGGCTACTGGACAAGAATTCAAGGAATAAGCCAGGCTGCAAGGTTCAGGGTTTGCGACTGCGGATGCAAGAACTGTCCCCTCCTGCTGAGTCAGGAGAGTTGGGATATGGGGTAGCTGCCATGGGGGCACTGATGACAGACTGTGCAGTAGTGGGTACCAGTGCTGGCATGGCCAGTCTGGGGCAATCAGGCTTGATCTTGGTCTTTCCTCCCTTACTTTGAGTAATACTCTTGTAAGAAGAGGCAGAGGGGGAAATGCATAGATTGAGAGGTTTGCCCACTGGAAGGACAGGGCATCCATTTTCCAGGCATTGCTGTGAGGTACCCTGGTGCAGAATTTGCTGAGCTGGTGGCTCTAGGGGGAGGCAAATAGGTCCACCTTTGGGGTACCCCATTTCTGGGTCACAAGGCTGAAGGTGTTGTGGTTTAATTGCAACTCGTGTGGGTCTAGGAGATTTCTGCTTAAGTTGTCTGCCAGAGTTTTCGTTGCCTGGCAGGAATTGAGCTTGCAGGTGAATATGCATGGCTGAGGCCATGTTCCAAAGGGTCATGGTGAGCCTGCAGAGTGGGTAAGAATGGGTTCCCCTCTGCTTGTTGATGTACCACATCACTGTGGTGTTGTCGGGTTTGATTAGTAGGGGCCCTGGTGACAGTAGGGATCTGAAAGCTGTTAGAGCGTGCTGAACAGCTACCATTTCTTTTTGGTTGATGTGCAGATGAATCTGATTTGGGCTCCAGTTGCCCTGAATGCACCTGCCATCCAGATGTGCACCCGAGGCATAGTCTGATGCATCTGTTAAGGTCTGGGCGGTATGGGGTTGTGTAAAGGGAAGGCCCTTGCCTACCAAATAAACTCTTTCCTTAGACAAGGTATTACAAGCAAAAGAAGTTATGTCTTACCATAATGTTCCATCTGTGTTGTAGAGCTTTATTCATTCTTACTGTTAGGACCTCGGTTCCATCCTCGGAACTGATATGGCCGTTTCCTAGCTCGCACAAGCCAAAAACTCTCAGCTAAGAACCTATCCACAATGTCCCTCTCATAGATACTCCAGATTGAGTTTGCCCGCCCTAGATAAAAGATGTAGTAATAGGAAGCAAATATCCTAACCAGGAGTACCTGAAGTCCACCAGGAGTCCAGGCAGGGGGAAGGAGGGGGGGAAGGAGGGCGGGAAGTAAGGAATGAATAAAGAGCTACAACACAGATGGAACATTATGGTAAGACATAACTTCTTTATCTGATGTTGTAAATATTTATTCATTTCTTACTGTTAGGACAGAGTCCCCATCTACTGGAGTTCTGGGTGGCCCTAAGGAAGGATATTCCTGAGCACCACAGAACCAAAAGATGTTCGTCCCCTGGAGGCCAAATCCAATTTGTAATGAGATATGAAGGTATGAGGTCTTGCCCCCGTGGCTTCTGCGCATATATCATCCATAGAGGCTCTGGAATGAAAAGCTACAGAGGTAGCCATAGATCTGGTAGAATGAGCCTTTATACTGGAAGGTAAGGGTAGCTTATTCTGTTGGTAGATAAAGGTAATGACATTTCTAAGCCAAGAGGATAAAGTCACTTTGGAAACATGTTTACCCATTCTGGGTCCTGCAAAGGCTATAAACAATTGGTCTGTTTTCCTGAAAGATTTAGTCCTGTCCAAATAACAACAAAGCTGTCGGTGCACATCAAGGGTGTGCAAAAGGTACTCCCCTCTATTAGAATGCCTTGGGAAGAAAACTGGCAGGTCAATAGATTGGTTAATGGAAAAAACAGAAATGACCTTGCGCAAGAACGAAGGGTCAGTATGAAGGGTCACCCTATCCGTGTGGAAGATCAAGTAAGGACTCTTGACACTCAAGGCCTGCAGCTCAGATGCTCTTCTTGCTGAGGTGAGTGCTACTAGAAGTATGGTTTTCCAAGACAAAAATTTCAAATCACATGAAACAAAGGGCTCAAAGGGAGAGCCTGTAAGAGACTGAAGCACCAGAGTCCCAGGGTTCTTATGGGAGACTTGACCGGAGGTTTAACATAGCATGTAATATTCCCTTCAAAAAGGTCTTGCATAGGCGGTGTGACATAACTGAAGTAGTATCAAGACCATTATGAAAAATGGCGATAGCTGCTAAATGTACAGTGATCGTTGAAGCTGAGGCTCCTGCATGCAAAAGAGTAGTCAGGGTACTGTAGGATCTTTTGAATAGGCATAGAGAAAGGGTCTAATTTCTGGTCTTTGGCCCAAATAGAGAACTTAGTCCATTTACTAAAATAAACTTTTCTAGTGGAAGGTATGTGTGAGGCCAGAAGAATTTCACGAACAGGAGATGGAATGTCAGGCAGCCTGGCAATCACTGGAAGTGGAGGATCCAAGCTGTAAGCTTGAGATTGTGCAGGTTTGGATGAATCAGTCCCTGAGGATGAAATAACAGGCCTGGGAATGATCCAGAATCCACAGGCTGTGAATCAGATGAGGCCACAGAAACGGGAACGTGGCCAGTAGGGGGCAATGAGGATCACTTTCCTTCTCAACCTCTGAGCTTTCTGGAGAAATTTTGGGATGAGGGGAAACGAGGGAAAGGCATACAGAAGACCCGAGGGCCAATCATGTATTAGAGTGTCCCTCGGTGGTTCCGCCTTGGGGGGGGGGGGGGGATCAGGGCAAAATAGCTTCTGTTTTTGTTGTTCAGTGGGGAAGCAAACAGGTCACAGCAAGGCTTGTCCCAGCGCTGGAAGATCTGATCTGCTGTTACAGGGTTGAGGGACCACTCGTGAGGCATTAGGATATTCCTGCTCAGATTGTCCGCAATAAGTTTGGAACTCCCAGGAATGTGCATTGCTATAAGAAAGTGGTTGGAAACTATTGCCCAGTGCCAAATCCTCATGGCTTCTCGACACAGGGGGGTAAGACCTGGTTCCGCCTTGCTTGTTGATATACCAGACGACTGACATGTTGTCTGACTGAATTGCAATGGTCCCTGAGGGAAGGGAAGCATGGAATGCTTGCAGTGCTATGAGAACTGACCTCAGTTCCAGAACATTCATGTGCAAGTTGGCCTCCATGGGGGACCAGGTGCCTTGGATAGTTTTTTCCTGGAAATGCCCCCCTAACCGTGAAGTGTCCATGGTCACCATGGACATGGGCTGAGGAAGATAGAAAGGTCGACACCAAAGATTCGTTTGTGGCTTCATCCACCGTAGCATTTCTTCCTTGCAACGGTTCATAAGGCATATCATGTGGTTGAATGGGTGAGTTAGCAACGACCATTGTGCAGAAAGGAGCCACTCCAGGATTCTCATGTGCAGTCTCGCCAGTCTCGCAGCTGCCATGGAGCCCAAGAGTTACAGTACAAGATGTGCTGGAACACAGGTCTGAAGAAGGTGGTGTTGGATTTGGTGTCTTATTTTCAAAAGCCTGTGAGGGGGGGAGAGAAGCTTAACAGGATGTTGTGTCGAAGACCACTCCAATAAATTCCAGTGTCTTTGATGGGGACATTTGAGATTCGTCTTTGGAGACTGTAATCCCCAAGCGGAGAGCGAGAGCTTGAGTGTAAGAGAGGCTGTGGACTACAAGATTCCTGGTCACAGCGGAAAGGAGCCAATCGCCTAGACAGGGAAACACCTGGAATCCATGTAGTCGAAGATGAGCTACCACAACTGCCATACATTTGGTGAACACTCAGGGGGCCATGGAGAGACCGAATGTCAGTGCCCTGAACTGGTAGTGATTTGGCTCCCAGCCGGAGGCGGAGAAACATCCGGGAGCAGTGATCCATCTTTATGCGTTAGTACACGTCCTGGAGGTCTATAGAGCACATCCAGTTATCCCTCCCTAGGAAGGGAAGAATGGACTGTATCGTGACCATCCGGAATTTTTGAGGTTTGATAAATTTGCTCAAAAAGCTGAGATCCAGGATTGGTCTCCAGTCCCCTGTCATTTTTGGCACTAAACAAAGGACCTCGAGTAAAACCCGGATACTGTCTGGTGGGACTGGTTGGATGACTTTTCCTTAGCAGCTTTTCTATCTCTAAGACTGCCAATTCCCTCTGATTGGGTGGTACATCGGGGATTTGTTTGACGGGTCTGGGAGTTAAGTCGAAAGGTATTTGGTAGCCTCTGGTTATTCTCTGCACCCAAACATCGGTAGTAATAAGATGTCAGGCTGGTTGGTGCAAAGAAAAACGACCCCCGACAGCTTCCAGAGGGAAGCAATCGGGTAACTGCTGAAGAGCGCTGGTAGGGTCTTGCTGGAGAAGAATCTCTAGCACCCTGGTTACACGGACCCCCTCTACCACGAAAGGGACATCTTCCAAATGAGTTGCATCCTCTGCCCCAGGGCGATTGTTCACCATGAGTGTCACGAAAAGGTCCTTGGGATTTCTTGAACCACATTTTTCCTCCCTTCTGGTTCCTGGAGTAGCACCTCTGGGGGTTGGAGTGAGATATCAAATGCATCGAGGGGTTCGAGGTGGATTCAAGGGTAGTCAGCTGCGAGGCGAGAGTATCACACACCTCATCAGACAGTACTCCCAACACCTCATCAGACAGTACCCCACCAAAGAGGAAGACATTGTGGAAATTAGGTCTCTTTGGAGACGAGTAAAAATGTGCCAGATAGTTCAGTGAGCGAATGTCGCTGAAGCATAGGTCCGTTTCCCTAGTCTGTCCATGGTAAAGGGACTCTCTGTTTGGAGGATGGACAGTGGAACTATCTTCTGCCAGTTCCCTCTTGGTGACCGCCACCACAACCATAGAATCAACTGTCAACTGCTAGGACCAGTGGTGCTGGTCTTCAGGTGTAGGTAAATTTTTTGTCTGGCCACCGAGGGACAGGTTCTATGCTGTCCGAGGCCTTCCAGGCACACTGCACAATGAGTTTAACAAGGTCATCTGCCGGTGGGGTCACCCAGGAAGTAGATGGCCAAAGCAAGGAAGGCCTGCAGGAACACCGATTCCTCAGAAGAAGAGTTATAGGACTTCCAATCTCCCCGCTGCTTGAAAATTTCGAGAATGTCTCCGAATTAGATGTCGTCTGGGGGAGACTGGGGTCCCTTCCCCTATCACAATCCGTGTCTTTGGTGACAGAATTCCTCCGGTGAATCAGGGTGCTTCCTCTTGCACCGTTTCTTCTGGGGTGGCTCCCCAGTGGGATCTTCTGAGGACTCTGGAGAAGGGGTTCCCTTCAAAGAGGGTTCTTGTGACACCCGTGTCCGGGGTCCCGAAATAGAGGGTTGGGAGAGGAGCAAGAGAACTGGAAGCCATTGGAGCCGTGGATACAGACTGTGCCAGTGAGAAAATAGGCGCCGGGCTAGATACCAAGGTACAGACAGTCCAAGCACTGCTTCGGGAGAGCATCGGTTCCACCGGACCCAATGCAGCAAGGAAAGGATGGTGCCGACAGGGAAAACATTGCTGTCAGAACCAACACAGTATGCACCGGAGGTATCTTGTTCTTGGCAGGTATTCGAGTTTTGGGGCCAATGGGGCCGAAGAAACTGTCAGCACCATGGCTGGGGATGGTGCCGAAGCAGGTACAGTCATCGGAGCTGATGTCGGATCCAAGGATGGCACCGAAGTCAGTGGTGCCGAGGACGGAGCCGAAATAAGGGTGAATATCATGGACGGCATGGAGGGAGAAGACACAAAGACCAATGCCGAGGTCTGCGCCGAAGAAGCACGGAGCCGACTAGGTTGCGCAACTGATGGAGATACAGGAACCGAATCACTCCGTTTATCCTTATGTTTTTTGGTCTTTGGAGGGGGGGGACCTGCGACCCAGATAGAGCCTCGGAAAAAGGTGCCTTGAGTAATCCATTTTTCGTTGTGTTTCTTGGTCTTTGGAGGGTGTGAGACTTCCGACCCAGACAGAGCCTCCAAAAAAGTTGTCTTGAGTAAACCTTTTAAGATAAGTTTATTATTACGTTCTGCTGGAGTACAATTACAAAAACCAACGCAAAAGTCACAGTCAGTTCTAATATGATCCACTCCCAAACAGGAGGCACAACGAACATGAGTATCTGAGTTAGGTATCTTGCATCCACACCTATCACACTGTTTAAATCCCAACTTAGCTTTGTCTGACATAGTAAGGCAACAAGGCTATCCTATAGAAAAAATAAGGGAGAAAATACCAGTGATGTTAATTTAAAAAATACCACTAGTAAAAAGGAAAAGCCTGTCAAAGACAGGAGAGAGGGACAGTAACAATAAAGGTAAAAAAATTAAATTACCAAGGAAAAGGGTAGGAAATAGGCTTAGGTTATAGGTGACGTAAAAAAAGGCTAACTTGACTAAAAATTAAATAATTTTGAGGAGAAACGGTCTTAAAATTAATTTTCGACAGCTTTGAGAGAGATGGCTAGCACGTCTGACTAGGAACACGGCAAATCCCCCTGGACGTCCAATAGTTTCAGGAAAAGGAGCTTTTTCACAAAATGTGGGTATATTCTTGGACACTATATTAAAAGAATATTTAGTGAGAATTCCATCACATGTGAAAAATACAAAAGAGGTTTGTGACAGTTTCAGAGGAAAAATTTGGCAAGATGATTATTATTGGGCCTGTGTAGATGTGGTTTCATTATATACTTCTATTTCTACACAATGGGGTCTAGAGGCCATTCATACATTCATGGGGGAAGGACCCAAAACTTATTTCATTATTTCACTGGTGGAATTTTGTCTTACCCACAATGTTTTTGAATTCAATAAAAAATATTTTTTGCAAAAAGAGGGAACGGCCATGGGTGCTAGCTTTGCCCCGTCATATGCCATCCTGTTCATGGGTCACTTTGAGAATTTATTTATTTATACTACAAAGTTTTTTCAGAATAATGTTTTGATTTATAAGAGATTCATAGATGACCTCTTATTTTTATGCAAGGGTAATCCAAGAGATTTTGATGATTTCATCACAGGTTTAAAATTGAATCCATGTGGATTAGATTTTACATATCAGGTAAATAAAAAGAACATGGATTTTTTGGATGTGCATTTTTATATTAGTACAAATGGGATGGTCGAACACAAGCCTTTTCACAAAAAGACAGCAGTGAACAATTTCCTACATGCGACTAGTATGCATAGCAATTCTTTAATTGAGTCTTTGCCTTTTGGTGAATTCAGACGAATTGCTATGAACACTTCAGAATATGGGAATGTCCAGAGAGAATTTGACATCATTTGTAATAGGTTAATGAATAGAGGTTATTCTAGGAATATTGTTTATTCACACAGAGCTAAAGTGGAAGATATGTTAAATTTGAATCAAGAGGGGGCTGTAGTAAAGAATAGGAAGAAATTTGCAAATGAACCCATTTTTTCCAAGAAAGAGAATTTTGTGGAGATGGATAAAATATTCTTTGTAGACAAATTCTCTCCATTTTCTTCAATTTTAAAGAGAATTGTGTTGAACATGTGGCCTATTATAATCAGTGATGATTTTTTGAAGAACATAGTTCCAAAGAATATTATTTTTTCTTATACTAGATGCAAAAATCTGAAGGAATTAGCTAGATGTAAGGGTAAAAAGGATAGGGCTGCAAATGCAGGCTCTTTTGCTTGCAATAAATGCAAGATTTGTGATAAAATTGTTAATTTAGATGGCCTCAAAATTAATGAAGTTACATACCATGCTTTAGATCATTTTGACTGTAATTCTTCTGGGGTGGTATATATTATTGGGTGTAATTGTTTAGAACAAAAATGGTATATAGGACAAAGCAGGGTCAAGTTAAGAATCTTGGAACATCTGGGGGATATTAGGAACAGTAGACTTGATAGTCCAGTTGCAAGCCACTTTCATCAATTTCATAATGGAGAACAAACTGGTTTCAAATTTAGTATTTTGGCAAGACCATGGGGAATGGGGGAAAGTAATATAAATTTTCAGACTAAATTACTAAATATGGAATCTAAATTTATTATAAACTATGGAACACTATTTCCCAATGGCATGAATTTAGATGTATAATATAATATATATATTATTTATTTTGTATGTATACATAGTATATTTTGTATATTTTGTACACAGGAGCTAAAATGTATATTTATTATTTAAGAAGTATAATGCTTATTCATTGATGGATTAATTGTTTAATTACTTGATTGTGTGAGGTGTGTATTTATACTGGTTTGTGCTTTATATCATTATTCCATGTGAAGGCGAAGGCCGAGGTACCAGAATCCAGTAAAAGATATTATTTTTCTATCCAGTTTGTGCTGTTTCTTTTGTGCTGCTTTTTTTGTTTTTGTAGGAACACGGCAAACAAGATCTAGAGTATGTACGAGGGGGGGGCAATATGGGTAGGTTCTTAGCTAAAAGTTTTTGGCTTGCACGAGCTGGGAAACAGCCATATCTGTTCCGAGCATGGAACTGAGGTCCTAACAGTAAGAAATGAATAAAGATTTATAACATCAAATTGACAGTTTCGAGGTCCTGAGAGCGTTGGCACCAAAGACTTTTTAAGTACCACTGAAGTTTCCTCATATGCAGTCTGGCATATGGAAATAGGTGGAATGCAGGAGGCCATGAACCCTAGAGCCTGGAGGATTTTCCCTGCGGATAGCTGGGTTTTGGTGACCACTTGAGCGAAATAGCCTGTCAGATAGGCTTGTTTTTCTGGAGTAAGAAATGCCATCTGGGTTGCTGTGTCCAAGCTTGCTCCCAGGAATACAATTTTTTGACTGGGGACTGGTTTGGATTTCTTTTCATTGATAGTGTACCCCAGGGAGGTTACAAGGTACTTTACAAATGTCAGGTGTTGCAACAGCTTTCCCTGTCTGCCTGAAACAGGCAATCGTCCAAGTAAGGGTAAATTTGAATACTTCTCTGCCTGCAACAACCAATGGTTGGAGTGCCAGGCATTTTGTGAAAACTCTGAGAGCAGTGGATAAAGCCAAAGGGAAGTGCAGAGAACTGATAATGCATAGATCCTGCCCTGAAACGTACATATTTCCTGCAGAAGTCCCTGATTGGGATGTGCAGATAGGTCTCCTTTAGGTTTAGGGTGGCTAACCAGGCATCTTTGGACAGCATAGGGAGAAGCTGCTGTAGGTTGAGCATTTTGAATTTTAGTACCACCAGGAAGGTGTTTAGAATGGATAGATCTTTTCTGGGTACCAGGAAAAGTCTGAAATAAAAACCTTGACCTATCTGTTCTACAGGAACAGGCTGAATTGCCCTTATGAAGAGCAGTGACTGAACTTGGTTTTGTGCCTCTGCCCACTGGTTTGGAGGAAGGTCTGGGAACCCTTTTGGGGTTGGCAGTGTGTGGAAATAAAATTTGTACCACTGGGATACTATGTTGAGGACCCATCGATCTTTGGTGATGGAGGTCCAGTTTTTTGCAGGGTGGGCAAGTCTTCCTCCTAGGAGCACAAGCAAATGGGCAGGGGTAAGAAGTGGAGTTGAGAAGTCACTGTGAATTCTTTCCGTAAGGGGGTGGTTTAGCACTCCCTGCTTTAGAAGCGGAGGTACTCCATTGCTTAGATTTCTGCATACCCTGAGACTGTAATCTGGCGGGTCTGTTTCCCATGGGTCTAGTTTGAGATGGCCTTGAGGGGGCTGGAAAGGACCAATGTTTTGAGGGGCAATGCCTACTAAATTTTGGAGGCTGCACTTGCAAAAAAATATTTGACTGTCTGCATAGACTTCGCCTTTTCTTCCATCTTTTTTAAAACCTCTTCTGCTTTGGTGTCAAACAGATCACCCTTGTTCAGAGGAGCGTCCAATAATTTTGATTTGACATGGTCTGGCAAGGTCTGCTCCTTAAGCCAGGCATGCCTTCTAAGTACAGAACATGTGACTGCTGCTCTGTAAGATGCTTCTAGGGCATCAAACCCACACTGCAGAGTATGCTTGCTGACTTGGCCTGCAGAATGCATAAGCTCCTGTAAATCTTTATTTTCTGCACAGTCAGGAAAGGTAATTTTTGCTTAATAAGTTCCATAGTAGGTTGCTGGTATTTCAGCATGTGGAACTGACAATTCAATGCTCTAATGGCAAGAATTGCAGATGTGTATACTTTTTTACCCCAACTGTCTAAAGCTCAGAAATCCCTGTCCGAAGGGGTGAGATTCTTAGCTTTAGTTGCTTTTATTCCTTTAGGTCCTTGGGAGATTATCTCTGGGTCAGCAGTAGGATTTTTGAACAGAAATTTGTGGCAGTCAGGGACTCTGTAATACCAATCATGTTTCCTTGGAGCAGGGGGTAAAGTATCAGGAGTTAGGCTGGATTCCATAAAGACATAATCCACAACATCCAGAAAGTACAGTTGTGTACACTTACCATAAATGTAGATGTTCGAGTGTATTCACTGTTGCAGTCATTACATTCGGGTAATCTGCTGGCAGGCTGCCCTTAGTCGGCCTGAATTCCAAAGTCTTGGGTCTTGCGTCGGTTTCTGTCTTCTCTTCCATGACGTCAGGTCGTCAGCAGTATAAAACATGCAGCCGACACCATTATCTTTAGTTTTTCTTGCCCCCGATGTCAGGTGCCCCCCAAAAAGGTAGCAAAAAAAAAAAAAAATATATATATATATATATATATATATATATATATATAGATATAGATATACATGCATCAATATAAACTTTACCTTCATCTACAAGCAAATACACCACATAGGTTGTAGAAGATAGAGAAGGAAAGATAAACTCCAGAATGACAGGGGGATGGCGGGAGGGTAAAGTACAGTTTTGTACCTACCATAAATGTAGATGTCCGAACTGGATAGCATCTGCAGTCATAACAAATGGGTTGTCCTGTCGTCAGGCAGCCCTTTGGTCGGCCGGATTCCAAAGTCTGGGTCCGGCTTCGGCTGATGTCGCACTTCACCCGACGTCATCTCTGCTGGTCTTGAGGTATAAAGGCATCAGCCAACGCCATTTTCCTCAGTGTTTCTTGCCCCAGATGCCAATTGCCCTCTTGGAAAGCTAAATTTTGGATAAATGCCAATGTTTCCAAAATAGTAGAAGGCAAACACAAAATAAACATGTATGTACATATATACAAACGAATACACCATAAGAGACTCCTCCCCCCCCCCCAGCTAGCTATTAGGAGGGTAAATACCCTAGGAGTACCACAGAGGGGAAGGAGGGAGGGTAATCCTGACTGCAGATGCATAACAAATGGGTAGAATACCATAGCCAACTAGGGGAGGAGGAATAAAATTTATGGTGTAGTCAGGATCCCTTGCAGTACAGCAGTGGCAAACCCTGCTCGGGATCTAGAATATAGAGGTAAATTATAATGCTTGGCAAATGTATGCACGGAGGTCCAAGTAGCCGCCTCAATAATGTCCTTGGTTGCCACTCCTCTTAAGAAAGCTGTGGTACTGGCTGTAGCCCTTGTAGAGTGAGGTCTTATGTTCTGTGGAATTGGTTTTCCATGGTAGGAGTAACAGAATCTTATGCAATTTCCTATCCATTTGGAGATTGTCTGTTTGGAAATTGCTTTTCCTTCCCTTCCTGTTGCATAGGCTACAAAGAGCTGGTCAGTTTTTCTATTACCTTTGGTTCTGTCCAGGTAGTAGCGTAATTGTCTATGTACATCCAAGGTATGCATTATTCTTTCACCTCTGTTTTGTGGATTGGGAAAGAAGGTAGGTAGGTGGACTGCCTGGTTTAAAGACACTCTGGATACCACCTTAGGCATAAATGTAGGATTAGTCCTCATGGACACCCTATCTTGATGGAAGATCAGGAAGGGTTGCACTGCCATTAAGGCCTGTAGTTCCGAAACCCTCCTTGCTGAAGTAATAGCCAGTAGGAAAGCAGTTTTCCATGACAGGTGTTGTAGATCTGCTGTTGCTGCTGGTTCAAACGGAGGGAGTGTCAACTTTTCTAGTACAAAATTCAAGTCCCATGCTGGTAATGGTGGTTTCCTAGGAGGTTTTACATTCTTGATCCCTCTGAGGAACTGCCTGAGTAGAGGATGTGAAAAGACAGGAGGATCAAAGCTGTATTCTGCTGAAATAGCTGATGCATGTATCTTGATGGAGGAATAGGACAGGCCTGTATGTAGAAGCTCTGCCAAGTACTCCAGAATGTTAGCAATATCTATGTTGACACATCTTTTCCTCTTTCAGTACTCCAAATGACGAACCTTTTCCATTTTCCTGCATAGTTCCTTCTTGTTGAAGGTCTGCGGGCTTCAAGGATAATGTCTTTAACCCTTTGTGAAAGGTCTGGGTTAGTTACTGCTATGTGATGTTCCAGGCAGTCAGTTGCAAGGTTTTTAGGTTTGGATGTATGATGTTGTAGTTGTTCTGAGTTAACATCAGAGGCATCAGGGGTATTGACCACATTTTCTCCCGAGACATGCTCCTCAGCAATGGGTACCAGTGTTGTCTTGGCCAGTTCGGAGCTATCAGAATTATCCTTGGACGTTCCTCTTTGATTTTCAGTAGTACCTTGTGCGTCAAGGGAAGAGGTGGAAATGCATATGCTGTCAGGCCTTTCCATGTGAAGGATAGAGAGTCCACCTTCCATGCAAGTGGGTGGAATGTCCTTGTGCAGAATTTTTTGAGTTGGTGATTTTGTGGGGAAGCGAATAGATCTATTTGAGGCATTCCCCATTTCTTTGTGATGGCCTTGAAGATGTCCGGGTGTAGCATCCATTCGTGAGCATCCGAGGTGGTTCTGCTTAAAATGTCTGCTAGGGTGTTCTCTTTTCCCGGTACAAATATTGCCTGTAACTGGATGTTGTAGCTGAGAGCCAGATTCCAAAGGTCCAAAGTCATTCTGCATAGGGGGTAAGAATGAGTGCCTCCCTGTTTGTTGATGTACCACATGACTGTGGTGTTGTCTGTCCTTATCATCAAATGGCCTTCTTTGAGGAATGGTCTGAATTTTAAGATTGCCAGTTTTACTGCCAGCATTTCTTTTTGGTTTATGTGCAGGTGCAGCTGGTCCTGAGTCCACAGTCCTTGTACGCATTTGTCCAGCATGTGTGCCCCCCCATCCTAGGTCTGAGGCGTCCGTTGTGATGGTTTGGTTTGCTCGAAAGTTGTGGAAGGGTAAGCCTGGGTTTGACTGGCATGCCCGAGCCCACCATAGGAACTCCTGTTTCAAGCATGGGATTAGTGGTATTTCTGTTTCTAAGCTGTGCCTGTGTTGAGACCATAAATTCTTTAGGTACCACTGTAACTTTCTCATATGCAGTCTGGCATGTGGGACCAAGATTATGCATGATGCCATGAAGCCCAAGGCCTGCAGAACTTTTCTTGCTGTTAGTTTGTTCTGCTTTGTTAATGCCAAGAAGTAAAGAGGGAGCTCTTTTTGTTTTTCTGCAGTTAGGAATGCCATTTGCTTTACTGTGTCCAATTCCGCGCCCAAGAAGGTTCTTGTCTGGGATGGTATCAGCCTTGACTTTGTAAATTGACTGTGTATCCCAGGGCTTGTAGCAAGTAAATGACCCTTTGTAAATCTGTTGTCAGCTTGCTTTTGTTGTCCGCTTGTAACAGGCAGTCGTCCAGGTATGGATAAATTTGAATTCCCTGTAGTCTGCAGTGAGCAATTACTGATGCCAGGCATTTTGTGAATACTCTGGGGCCAGTAGATAAGCCAAAGGGCAATGCTGAGAATTGATAATGCTCTGATCCTGCAAGAAATCTGAGGTATCTTCTGCAATTTGGTCGAATGGGGACGTGCAGGTATGCCTCCTTGAGATCTAGAGTTACCAGCCAACACTCCTTGCCCAGCATGGGAAGAAGTTGCTGTAGGGTCAGCATTTTGAATTTTGGGACGATGATGTATGTGTTTAAGATGGACAGGTCTAGAATAGGTCTCCAGTTTTTCTCTTTTCTTGGTACTAGGAAGAGTCTGGAATAGAATCCTTTGCCCTGTTCTGTTATTAGTACTCTTTCCACAGCTCTCATCTTTATTAATTCCGCTATCTGGTGCAGGGCTTCTATTTTTTGATTTGGGGGCAGGTTTGGCATTCCTCTTTTTACTGGTAAAGTGTGGAAGTGGAACCGGTAGCCTTGGTCTATGGTTTGCAGAATCCACTTGTCTTTTGTGATATAGTGCCAATTTTTCGAGAATAAGGCTAACTTTCCGCCTAATGGTGCTGCTATTTGCTCCCTGGTAGGCGGAGTCAGAGCCAAGTCACTGTGTTTGTCCTGTTGCAGTGGCAGTGGTTGTGTCTGTGCCTCGGTTATTGCCTTGCCACTGTCGTCCTCTGTAGGCACCTCCTCTGGATTGATTCCTGCCCCTAGAGTGTCTGTTCCTGCCCCTTTGTGATCTTGTGGAGTCAGGAAAGGACCAATTTTTGGCAGGCCAGTTCCTGCTAAACCTTGGGGGCTGAACCTGTAGGAAATCTTTAACTGTTTGTACAGATTTTGCCTTCTCTTCCATTTTCTTCATTACCTGCTGGGCAGGTTCCCAAATAGACTGGCCTTATCCATAGGAGCATCCAATAGCTTAGCTTTAACATGATCCGGTAAGACCTGTTCTTTCAACCATGCATGCCTTCTTATCACTGTGCCCGTCATGGCTGATCTAAATGAAGCCTCCAGTGCATCATAGCCACATTTTAAAGAATGGTTACTAACCTGTTGGATGTTATTCACCATTTCTAATACATATTTCTTATCTACAGATTCATCAGAGGACAGCTTTTTAATTAACTGATCAAGCATAAACTCTTGGTATTGGATCATGTGAAACTGACAGTTTAAAGCTCTAGCTGAGAGAGTAGCAGAGGTGTAGACTTTTTCCCCCATCTCTAAGGACCTGGATTCCCTTTCAGAGGGAATAGGGTTTTTTGCTGTGGTCGAGGCTACTGCCTTAGGCCCCTGGGATATAGTTTCGGGGTCTGCAAGTGGGGCCTTATATAGGTGGTAATGAGTGTCTGGCACCCTGTAAAATCTATCCGGTTTGGCAGGGGCTGGAGGTATAGAATCAGGTGCAGTGCAGACATCATTAAATGCATCGTCCACAACAGACAGGACAGGAGGTACAGCTAAGGGCCTATGTTGTGGTAAGTGCAGGAAAGTCCTAAGCCTTTTTCTTGAATCTGAGAAATCTTGTCCCTGCCATTGGAATTGTTCTCTCATGGCATGTAAGGTTTCCCCAAAGGAGAATTCCTCTGGTGGAGAGGCAGCTGGAATGGATTCTTCAGCATCTGAATCTTCATAATTGGAAAAAGGAGCCTCTGGCTGGTCTGTAATGTCTGAGTCATCCGCAGAATCATCAGAGGACACAGGCTCGGGGGGCTCTGCTCTAGGTCTCTTTTCTGGGGGCTGAGAGGCCCTGTCTGGGTGAGATTGGGATCCCCTAATTAAGGATATTAAATCTTCTGCCAGAGTAAGCATTTGTGAACTAGAAGTGGGCCTGAGTGAGGGTGGTTTAACAGGCACTGATTTAGCTGATTTGGCTGCTTTAGCCCTAGCAAAGGCCTTAATAGACATGGCTGCAGGAGGCCTAGCAGCACCACGTGCTGGAGTAGAGATATCCAAAGGGATGGTGTCTGATAAATCAGTAGGAACCACAGTTGTAGGCAAAATTTCTGAGGCTGATTCAGGTAAGGTAGCAGGAGCCTCAGTAATAGTTATGGATTCGGCTGAAGTTTGACCAGTTTTCTCTGTTTCGGCCGAAACCGAGACACTCGCGGCTTGCTTAACCGTGGTTTCGGCCAAAACCGCGGACCGCGAATGTCGGTCTTTTTCTTTGCGTTTTTTAACAATTTGGGTAGTCGGAGGATCCGACGGCATAATGTACGCAAAATCTGAGCCGAAAAACTGTTCAGCAAACTCCGACCGACGCCTAAGCGTTCGTCGGTTGAAGGAAGCACAGTCCGAACAGGCTGCTACGTCGTGGTCTGGGCCTAAGCAAGGCAAACAGTAAGAGTGGAAATCTTTATGAGGTATTTGTTTCCCACAAGTTAAACAGTTATTTACTTTTTCTGACATCGGCTGAGGCAAGAAAGAGTCCCCAACGGGGTACTTAGCTTTTAGAAGTCTTCAAGTAGTATTCGGTAGTAGTAATCTCTGGATCTGACCGACCGGCACTTGCGAACAGCTTCTGCTTCGGGCGCCAAGCGGCAAGAAAGACTGAGGAAAATGGCGTCGGCTGATGCCTTTATACCCCAAGACCAGCAGAGATGACGTCGGGTGAAGTGCGACATCAGCCGAAGCCGGACCCAGACTTTGGAATCCGGCCGACCGAAGGGCTGCCTGACGACAGGACAACCCATTTGTTATGACTGCAGATGCATCCATGAAGGACATCCTGGACTGCAACAGTGAATACACTCTAACATCTACATTTATGGTAAGTGTACACAACTGTACTATGTTCTTCGTGTTTCACTGTTGCAGTCATTACATTTCGTAGAATCCCAAAGCTATGGTTGGGAGGCTGGAGCTAAACAGCATTAGGTGTGGCTATAAGGCCCTGCAGAACTGCAGTGGCAAAGCCTTCCCTGGACTTAGAGTAGAGAGGCAAATGATAATGCTTTGTGAAGGTGTGAACAGAACTCCAAGTAGCAGCCTCTAGAATGTGTTTGGTTGGTACTCCTCTGAGAAAGGCTGCTGAAGTAGCAGCAGCTCTGATGGAATGAATCCTAATGCCCTTGGGCACAGGTTTACCATGGTGTAGGTAGCAGAAATGGATGCAGTGGCTTATTCACTTTGAAATTGTCTGCTTTGAAATAGCCTTTCCTTCTGATCCTGCAGCATATGACACCAGTAATTGCTCAGTTTTTCTTAGAGCTTTAGTCCTGCTCAAGTAGAATCTTAGCTGTCTATGTACGTCCAAGGAATGCAGAATGCTCTCCCCCTTGTTCTGCGGATTTGGATAAAAGGTTGGCAGATGAATTGTCTGGTTAAGAGCCACACTGGAAACCACCTTAGGCATAAAAGAAGGATTTGTCCTCAGAGACACCTTGTCTGGGTAAAATATGATAAAAGTCTCTACAGCCATGAGGGCCTGTAGCTCTGAAACTCTTCTTGCTGAAGTAATTGCTAGTAGCAGAGCTGTTTTCCATGTTAAGACTTTATATCAGTGGTAGCAGCTGGTTCAAATGGAGGCAGGGTGAGCATTCCCCAACACATAATTGAGGTCCCATACAGGTAATGGTGATCTTCTAGGAGGCCTTAAATATTTGGCTCCTCTAAGACACTGCTTTAGTAAAGGATGAGAAAAAATTGGTGGCTCTGTATTGTAATGAGCCGAAATGGCAGAGGCATGGATTTTAATTGATGAGAAAGATGGGCCTTTGTCAAGCATCTCAGTTAAGTATTGCAATATCTGAGGAATATTTGGTTCTCCTGTATCAGTTCCTTGTGCTTGATTCCAAGAACAGAATCTCTTCCATTTGTCAACATAAGATTTTCTAGTACTACGCCTTCTGGCTTCCAAAATGACATCCATCACAGCTTTACTGAGAGGTGTTGTTTGTATAACTACATGATCAGCCATGCTGCCAGGTTCAGTGTCTGCAGATGATTGTGCAGGATCTGATTGTTTTGCTGGGACAGTAGTTGAAGTCTTTGAGGTAAGGTCCAAGCTGGGTATTGAGACAAGTTCCTTAGATTGGGTACCAGTACTGGCGGGGCCAGTCCGGGACAATTAGTATCATCTTTGGTTTCTCGTCTGACTTTTAGGAGGACCTTGGAGAGAAGAGGCAGAGGAGGATAGGCATAAACTGATAGGTTTTTCCAACTGAAGGACAGGGCGTCCACTTTCCATGCTTGTCTGTGATAAGTCCTTGTGCAGAATCTTTTCAACTGATAATTTTGAGGAGAGGCAAATAGATGTATGTCTAGGCTCCCCCACTTCTATGTTATCATGCTGAAGACTTGTGGATTTAGTTTCCACTCGTGAGGGTCCATAAGGTTTCTGCTTAAATCGTCTGCCAGTGTATTATGTTTTCCTGGCAGGAATTGAGCTTGATGATGCATTTGGTAGGTCAAAGCTGTGTCCCACAGTGCCATGGCTAATCTGCAAAGGGTGTATGAGTGTGTGCCCCTTTGCTTGTTTATATACCACATGACTGTGGTGTTGTCCGTCTTTATCAGTAGTTGTCCTGGATGAAGTAAGTCCTTGAAGACTGTTAGGGCGTTTTGAACAGCTAGCATCTCTTTCTGGTTAATATGCAGATGCATTTGTTTTGGGGTCCATATGCCCTGAATGCAGCTTCCTGCCATGTGGGCCCCCCAGGCATAATCCGAGGCATCTGTTGTTAAGGTTTGGCTGGCAGGGGGGAGAGTGAAGGCCCGTCTCATGTTTTGGTGACATGCCTTTACCCACCACAGAAACTCCTGTTGTAAGCAGGGTATGAGGAGAATCATTGTTTGTTTCCAGACTGTGTGAATGTTGACTCCATAAACTTTTCAGGTACCACTGAAGTTTCCTCATATGCAGTCTTGCATATGGAATCAGTAGGATGCAGGATGCCATGAAGCCTAGAGCCTGCGGAATCTGTCTTGCAGATAACTGGGTTTTTGTTGCCATCAGTTTGAAGTAAGTAGTCAGTTGCCTTTACTTGTCTGGCGTGAGGTAAGCCATCTGGGCAGTTGTATTCAAGCTTGCACCCAGGAATGTTATCTTTTGAGAGGGTACCAGTTGTGATTTATTTTCGTTTATTGTATACCCTATGCATGTTAGAAGCCTTTTCACAAATGCCAGGTGTCGAAGAAGAATGTCCTTGTTCTCTGCTTGAATGAGACAGTCGTCTAAGTAAGGATACATTTGTATACTTCTTTGTCTGCAAAATGCAATTACTGGTGCCAGGCACTTTGTAAAGACCCTGGCCGCAGTAGATAAGCCCAACAGGCATTGCAGAGAATTGGTAATGCATTAAGCCAGCCTAAAATCTGAGGTATCTTCTGCACAATTGTCTTATTGGGACATGCAGGTATGCCTCTTTTAGGTCTAGGGTCACCAGCCAAGCCTTCTTGCCCAGCAAGGGCAGA
This sequence comes from Protopterus annectens, assembly GCF_019279795.1. NCBI lineage: Eukaryota > Metazoa > Chordata > Ceratodontiformes > Protopteridae > Protopterus > Protopterus annectens. Next base: position 1,137,280,768 of record NC_056737.1, read on the forward strand.
AGCTGCTGCAAAGTCAGCATTTTGAATTTTGGAATGTCCAGGTATGTGTTCAAAATCGATAAATCCAGTACTGGCCGCCAGGCCTTGTCCTTTCTGGGTACCAAGAACAGTCGAGTAAAAACCTTGTCCTTTTTTCTGTTCTGGTACTGGCTGAATGGCCCCCATATCCATGACGGACGTAACCTGTTTTTGTGCCTCTGCCCATTGATTTTTTGGCAGATCTGGCCAACCACATGCCATTGGCAGAGTGTGGAAATGTAATCTGTATCCCTGTGATACTATGTTTAGTACCCACTTGTCCTGGGTTATTAACTGTCAATTTTGAGCAAAAAGTGCTAACTTTCCCCCTATGGGTGCTGCCAAAAGGTAAGTGCTTGGTGAAGGCAGAGGAAAGTCCTTGGGACTGCTTTCTGTAGCTTAGCACTTTATCTCCTCCAGCTTTGGAGGTAGAAGTTTCCCATTGCTTTGACCTGTATGAATCTTGCGCCTGGTATCTGGATCTGGATTTGCCCCTTTGAGTTCTGTCTGACACAGGAAAGGACCAATTTTTTGTAGGCCAGTGTCTACTGAATCTTGGTGGTTGCACTTGTAAGACGTCTTTAACAGTTTGCATAGACTTAGCTTTGTCTTCCATTTTCTTTAAAACATCTTCTGCCTTAATACCAAACAGAGAATCATGCTATAAAGGTGCATCTAGCAATTTAGCTTTAACATGATCAGGCGAATTTTGTTCCTTTAACCAGGCATGCCTCCTAATCACAGATCCAGTAACTGCGGCCCTGCAGGAGACCTCTAAGGAATCAAAACCACATTGCAAAGTATGCTTTCCAACTTGTTCAGCTGCGTGCAATAATTCCTGCAATTCTTTATTTTCTGCACATTCTGAAATCAACATAATTTTCTGTTTCAGCAATCCCATAACATGTTGTTGGTACTTTAGCATATGAAATTGACAGTTTAAGGCCCTGATTGCTAAGGTTGCAGATGTATAAACCTTTTTTCCCCATCTGTCTAGTGCCCTAGAATCTCTGTCAGAAGGGGTAGTATTCTTTGCTGTTTAGTCCTCAACTCCCTTTGGACCCTGTGAAATAGTTTCAGGATCAGCAGCAGGGTTTCTAAATAAAAATTTATGTGAGTCAGGGACCCTGTAATATCTGTCAGGCTTACTGGGAGCCGGAGGTAAGGAGTCAGGGGTCAAGCTCGACTCCGAAAACACATCATCAACAATGTCTAAAACAGGGAAAATGGCTAAAGGCTTGTGCTGAGGGAGAAGAAGGAAATCCCTGAGCGTCTTTTTTGATTCTGAGAAGTCTTGACTCTCCCAGTGAAAATGCTCCCTCAAAGTATGCAAGGTTTCTCCAAATGAATAATCCTCAGGAGGAAATGCAGATGGAATAGACTCCTCAGCATCAGAATCCTCATAGGGAGGTATAGATAATTCCGGATAAGAAGAGGAATCCGAAGAAATAGAAACCTGATCTGAAGATTCATAATCAGTGTCTTGCCTAGGCCTCTTATCTGGAGGGGGATGGGTACCCCTGATCAAGGTAATAAGGTCTTCAGCCATTTTGATCATCTGCTTTTTAGGCATAGAGGCCTGTGCACCTGGCTCATGCGTCGTTTTTTAGTTTTAAAAGTTGCTTTTGTCTTTGGTTTTGCAGCTGTCGTCGGTTTGATATACAAATGTTGAGGTCTGAATACACCCTAAGAAGCCGGTGCCTGCTCAGCGGCTCCGGACCCATCCGAGGGAGATACATCCGTCGGTCCAATACCTTGAGTATCTTGCGGCATGCCGGACTCCACATGGGTGTCTGTAGAGGCCTGCGACTTGAAGGTAGCGGGTATCAAGGGCTGCAAAAGCACCTCACTGAGTAACAGTGAACCGGCGACTGGCATAGGAGAAGCTTCATCGTCGGTTTTGGATCTCGACTGCCTTTCACTGTCCTTTTCTTTGCGTTTTTTATGTACTCCGGTAGTCGGATTGCTGTCCGACGACATTTCTGGGTAGCCAGAAAAACTAAACACAGGACGAGCAAAACCACAAATACGTTCCCAGGACGAAGGATTACACTCTTAATATTTGGAATACTAATGACTGAAACGCTTCATGATAAAAAAGTCTTTATTTTAAGCCATTTACAAACGCTTTTCGTCAGAGCCTTCTCCAACTTCTTCAGAAAACATGCTGAACAAACAGTGCCTCTCCCCAACCATACAAATATAAACCCCTCTGATTGATTAATAAATTGGTCACCTGACTGTTTGTACCATAATATGCTGAAAAAGCTCTCTTTAAAAATACATCTCATTAGAAAAAAGTGCCAGTTGTGGCTATTTCTTTGCCACAAATATAATAACAAAATATAGCTCCAGGGTGTAAAGAACCATATACACGAATTTTATATGATCACAACTCTAAAATAAATGAAATAATGTTTGATTTCATGTCTATTACCATACTAGGAGGGTAACATTGAAAAACGAGGTCTCCTTCCCTCGACTGTTGCCAATATTCCATTTATGAACATCAATAAGCAATCAGGAAAGGCAAAATGGAAACGCATTAGCAAAACATTCAGCAGCTCACCCAGGACACAATTTTTCTTTTACAGTTATTGATCAGCTAACTTCTAAGAAGGATGGGTCTACACCTCTTTTGAAAGTAGAGAATTGTGGTGGCAACTCAAATTAGTTGCCTGCCACAATCCGGGACTCAATGGGTGTTCTTGTTTGGCATGCCTATTAAAATTGAAACGCTTAGCAAGGTAACACAATAGGCATGCATTTACAAACGGCAGGAGGTGAAGGCAGCAACTCCGTTCCACTGTTGGCTATTATAGCTGTTGTCCCTTAATTTAAGGGAAGGTAGCTTTATTAAGGAGATTATATGTTAATAGAAATGAACAACACCTATGTTGTGATGTTTGTGCATCGGAAGGTTCCTTATCTATCGGGTCATTTTAATTTTATCTATTATGTCATATTGTCAGAGTAGGTTAATTCCATATATTACAGTTAGAGTCATTTGTTGTTAGTTGGCATTTATGTTTCACACATGTATAACAACATTTTTTACCTATATCAGTATTCTAATTCAATTTCCCAATATAGTATTATTATTATTTGAAGGAGAATTACCATCCTTCCACATTTAATGAGTCATTTTAGATATAGAGAGCGGACTATCGAATACGTAGCAGTAGGGCTCCCTTTAGAGAGTTATTAATTTATTCATCTCAACCTGAATGGGCGAGACCCAACCAGGTTTAGTGTGTTTAAATTGTGAAATTCAGCTACACATTTTACAGTGGCGGTAGTGTAACATATACAGGATTTTTATAGCATGAAAATCTGGCTTCATTTAGAGATTTAGTTGGTTTTTGTATTCATTTTGTTTGGATGCAAGTAGATCGAGCCTTAGTTTATTTTCAGGTTGATAAGTAGTACAAAGTAAATATGGTCATGTCTTATTTATTGTGGCACGGCAGTGTCAAGAGTTTTTATTTTATTTTATTTATTTTTAATCAGGTATTGTTAACTGCATGTCTACAGTAATTGTTTTCAGAGATGTTTGTTTTTCTATGGTTAGTTTGATTACTAACCATGGTATAACAGCACAGTGTACGGCTTTCTCTGGGGGGTAGTGATCGAGTGGACCATTGTTAACTAGGTATGGACTACAACAGTGTTCCACGGTCACGTATTTCAAGGGTTGGGTTACCTTTCAGTTAATGACAGATGGAATATTTGCAACAGTCGAGGGAAGGCGACATTGTTTTTCAATGTTACCCTCATAGTATGGAAACCGACATGAAATCAAACATTATTTCATTTATTTTAGGGTTGTGATAATATAAAATTCATGTATATGGTTCTTTTCACCCTGGAGCTATATGTTGTTATTATATTTGTGGCAAAGAAATAGCCACAACTGGCACTTTTTTCTAATGAGATGTATTTTTAAAGAGAGCTTTTTCAGCATGTTATGGTACAAACAGTCAGGTGACCAATTTATTAATTAATCAATCAGAGGGGTTTATATTTGTATAATTGGGGAGGGGCACTGTTTCTTCAACTTGTTTTCTGAAGAAGTTGGAGAAGGCTCTGACGAAAATCGTTTGTAAATGGCTTAAAATAAAGACTTTTTTATTGTGAAGCGTTTCAGTCATTAGTATTCCAAATATTAAGAGTGTAATCCTTCGTCCTGGGAACGTATTTGTGGTTTTGCTCGACATTTCTGGGTAGTTAAATCTGTTTCTAAAATACTTTGATGCAAAAATATACTGACGCTTAGTGCGTTGGTTAAATCTAGCACAAAACCAACAGCCAGGCACGTTGTGATCAGGGCCTAGGCAAGGAATACAGTATAAATGGAAATCCTTATGAGGTATTTGCTTCCCACAAATAATACAATTATTAACTTTTTCTAACATCGGTAAAAAGCAAGAAAAAAAGTTTCCCCAATGGTGTACTCTTAGCTTTAGTGAAGACTTCGGATCTGAAACTCAAACTCAAATTTTTCAGTAGTCGGCCGACCGGCACTTGCGAAATGCTTCTGCTTCGGGCACCGAGCGGCAAGAAAGACTAAAGAAAATGGCGTTGGCTGCATGTTTTATACCCCTGATGACCTGACGTCATGGAAGAGAAGACAACAACCAACGCAGGACCCAAGACTTTGGAACTCAGGCCGACTGAGGGCAACCTGCCAGCAGATTACCCGAATGTAATGACTGCAACAGTGAAACACTAAGAACATCAGGAAGGATAGGCTAAGGGTCTGCGCTATGGTAAATCTAAACATTCCCAGAGTCTCTTTTTGGACTGATGATAATCCTGGCATTCCTGGTATTCCCAATACTCTCAAAGTATGTAAGGCATGTCTTCATATTCAGAAACCTCGGAATCATCGGACTCTTGGTCAGATAAAACAGCTGGGGACAAGTCCCTTTTTCTTTTAGCAGGGGAAGGCTGGGCTTCCCCTAATCAGCATGATCAGGTCTTCTGGCAATTTAAGCATCTGAGAATGTGGCAAGGAAGCAGGCGCTTTGAGTTTGGGTCGTCTGTTTTTTAGGCGTAACTCATACTCTTGGCCTTAGAAACTCGGTAGTTTTAGAAAGAACAGAAGACGGGAAAGAAGTCATCGGTTTGAGTCAAATATCGGTAGTACGAAGAACTTCCTCAGAAGCTGGTGCCTATACAGAGGCTCCGGACCCATCAAAGGTAGAGACATTTGCAGATTCCATAGTCAAAGAAGAGTTTTGCGGCATACCGAACTCCGAACGGGTCTTGGTAGGGGCCTGCAAATCCATCGAAGTGGGCATCAGGGGCTGCAAAAGCGCCTCACTGAGTACCGGCGAACTGGCAACTAGCTTAATGGAAGTGTCGTCAGCAGTTTTGGATCTGTGCGGTCTGTCCGTGTCTTTATCCTTACTTTTGTTGGTAGATCAGTAGTCGGACGGCTTACCGAAGCCATTTCGGAATACGGAGATCGAGAACGGAAGTATTTAGCTACAATAAGGGCCCGACAATGAATAGTTTGGGCATTGAACTAGGCACAAAACCTACAGCGAGGTACTTCGTGGTCTGGTCCTAAACAGGTGATGCAGTAAGAATGGAAATCTCGGTGTGGTATTTTCTTTCCATAGGTTCATAGGTTCATACTAGGCTATCTGCCCTGGGGCATTTATAAGCCTAGCCAGAGTGTGTTTGGCTTTCGCCACCCATTTTAAATTAATTTTGCTATGCCCTTTTTCGAGGTTAGTATACTGTGCCTCTGTCTAACAGTGACACAGAAGTGATACCCGGGGTAAACCTACGATCTCCCATCCACTCATCAAGATTCCTCTTGAAGAGAGTCAATGAGGGACTCTGCCTAACCTGGACTGGGATTTTATTCCAGAGTGAAGGGAGCCTCTGGGTTATGAATCTGTCCCTCCAGCATGTCCTATTTATTTCAGTGCTGAGGTTCAAGTCTTTCGAGCACGTAGCTCGATGGGATTTGGATTTTCTGAGGTGCAGCATGTCCATTAATTCCGGGTTGGACATGGCTTTATACGTCAGGCACAGATCGCCTCTGAGCAGGCGGTATGCCACTGAGTAGAGCTGGAGTTTCTTTAACCGGGCAGCATATGGCATCTGTTTGAGCCCTTTGATCCTCTTGGTGAGGTACTTTTGGGGTCTTTCCAGTTGCTGCAGGTGTCTGGTAAGGTACATCCCAAAAGGGGCATTGTACTCAATTATGGGCCTGATGAGGGATGAGTAAAGAGGCACGATGACCTCCCCTGATCTAGATGTGAATCCCTTCATGATTAGGTGGGTTATATAAAATGCTTTTCTAACCACTTTGGCCACGTGGTTGTCAAATGAGAGATTGCTATCAACTTGGGTCCCCAGGTCCCTAATTACTTCTTCTGTACTTAATGGATTACCACCTATGTGGTAATTTGTGGGCACTTTGTTTTGCCAAAGGGATGACTATACACTTTTTGGCGTTTAGCTTGAGGCCATGGCTCTGGCACCAGTTGTCTGTTTCTATGAGGCCCTTTTGGAGGATGCTTGTGTCGGCTGGAGAGTCGATTATGGTGCCCAATTTGCAGTCATCTGCGAACTTGGTCAGCCACAGTCCTTCCGTGTTGGCCTGTACCTCCGAGAAATATATACCGAACAAGAGAGGTCCCAGGATTGAGCCTTGTGGGATGCCACTTGTAACTGGTTTGGAGTCTGACATGGCTCTAGCAATTCTAACCATGTGGGTTCTGTCCTTGAGCCAGTTTGCAACCCATCTAGTGACATAGGGGTTTATACTTAAGCTGGTGAGCTTATCTATAATGCCAGAGTGGGGTATTGTATCGAAGGCTTTTGCGAGGTCCAGGTAGGCTGTGTGGACCACCTTCCCCTCGTCAATGGCCTTGGTGACTGTTTCAAAGAAATCGACCAGGTTTAAAAGGCAGGATCTGCCCTTAACAAAGCCGAACTGGGTAGGATCCAGTGTCTGTAGGTCCCCAATATCTTTATTTATGAGGTCCATGATGATCCTTTCCATAGCTTTGCAGACCAAGCTAGTCAGGCTTATGGGGCGATAGTTTCCAGGATCCGTTGAGGCACCACCTTTGTGGAGAGGGACCACTGTTGCTGTACGCCACTCTTTAGGTACATATCCTGTAGTAAGGCTGAGAATGAACAGTAGTTTTATGTTTGGGTTTAGCTCTTCTTGGAGTTCATGTAGGACGCAGCCCGAGACACCGTCTGGTCCCATTGATGCTGTGTTTTTTGCTTTGGAGAGGGCGGCTCTTACCTGAGCATCTGAGATGTCAGGGGGGCAGCACTCTGCTGGGATAGATAGTTGCCCTTTTGGTGGGGAGGGGGGGAGAAGTTTGCACTGAACCTGTCAGCTAGGATGTTGGCAATGTCTGTGGGTTCGGTGTATTTTTTGTCATTTTGGACTAATTCTGAGCATATCTGGGAATTCCCACCCAGGTTCCTAACATAACTAAAGAAAGCCTTGTGATTATCCTTAGTGTCCTGTGAAATTTTTCTCTTGAAGCTGGCCTTAGACGATTTTATGAGTGCCCGTAGTTTTTTGCTAATGCTGATCAGTGATGCCTTCCCTTTTTGGGATTTTGCTCTATCATGCAGTAGCTTCCTCCTTCTATTGTATAGTTTGTTTATGGCTGGGGTCCACCAGACAGGACGTCTGCCTTTGGAGGATTGGGTCTTGGTTTTATTTGGGATTGCATAATCCATGCATTCTTGAAGGTGTTCATAGAATGCGTTTATAAAGGATTCTGCGGTCTGGGCCGTATTTTCCACAGGCCCAGGGGCTTTGAAGGATTCCACCTCGGTTTTGAGGAGTGTGAAATTTGCTTTAGAGAAGTTTTTCACTGTGGTTTTCTGGGCAGGGGGTAGGGTAGGGATGTGAATATCCAGTGAGATTAGTTTATGGTCTGATCTTACCAGTGAGGGATACACTTCTGGTCTGGAGCATAGAGTCCCCATGTTGGTGATGATCAGGTCCAGTATGTTTTACCCTATTGTGGGAGTGGTAACAAGTTGTTCCATAGCATTTGAGTTTATAAATTCTAGGAACCTTTGGACTAGGGTGTTGGAGCTAGAGTAATGCTCCCAGTCTATGTTTGGGTAGTTGAAGTCGCCCAATATAATGGTGTTTGGAGAGACCTTCATATTTTCCAGTGTTCTCAGGAAGGCCGAGTGGGGTTCCTGGATTTGGGAGGGTGGTCTGTAGCAGGCTATAAACTGGAAAGCAGTTTTACCCACTGTTAGTTGCACATGGATAGTCTCTGATGCTTCGTGCTGTGCCACCAACCTGGAGGTGTGGGTATCTTTGACTAATATTGATACTCCCCCTCCTTTTGTGGTTCGGTCCAAGTTTTGGGGCCGAAAAGCATGGTATGAGGTATAACCTGGTAGTGCTGGGGTGCTCTCGGGAGCCTTGAACCAGGTTTCTGTTACTGCACAGATATCGATGTTCTCCATGCTAAGGAGAGTTTCGAGTGTGTGCATCTTGAGGTTTAGACTTCTGGCATTGAGTAGCATTACTCTTAGTTTCTTATCCCTTGTGATACCTATGGAGGTGGATTTGTCTTTTCAGCCTTGCCTAAAAAGGCACTATGGGGGTAGCAAGAGCCTTTGCCAATATCCGAAAGCCCAGGGGTGACAGGTGCAAGCCATCCCTAGCGAAGCATCGTGGCTTGTCGAGCATGTCATCCCAGGCGGACAGGCATTGGATCCCCTTTGAATGACACCAATATTTAAGCCAATTGTTGAAATTGATCATCTTGCACAGGCGAGACAATTGTTAACTTTTTCTGACATCGGTTAGAGCAAGAAAAAAGGATCCCAAATGGGGAACTTAGCTTTTGAAGACTTTAGGATGATTCAATTTCGGAACAAAAACTCAGATAGCAGCCAACCGGCAATCCTGCGAACTGCTTCAGCTTAGGGTTCCTCGGCAAGAAAGATTGATGCAATGGCGTCAGTTGCCTGTTTTTATACCTGTGAAGACCTGCCATCAGTCTTGAAGCGACAGCAACCAACGCAGAAATACTAAGCCTCTGGTATTCGGGCTGACTGAGGGCTACCCCTGGCAGAATAACCTAAGTGTGATGACTGCAACAGTGAAACACGAAGAACATCTGGAAGTTTCACGGCAATGAGGATGGCCCTGTTTCAGTCTGTTGTACTGGTGACCTGTACACAGACCAAAGGCGTGGTACACACTGTACTTTCTAACAATTATTTTTATTTATATATGCTCTTACTCTGGATTTGTCCACACTAAAACCTATGTTCTAAACATACAAGATGAGCCCTAAAAGGGCAGGTCATACTTCAAAAATATCCAGACAGACCTGCAGGATGACTTTAATAAGGTTTAGACACATTCTTGATGACTTAAGATCAAATAGTCAATAGTAAAACTATCTGCCATGGCTTAGTGGAAAATCACATTGTCTAAGGTGTGCAGGGTCCTGGGTTCGAGCTTTGCAGGAGCTGTTTGTTACAATGTTATCATCTCACTACTGTATTGTAGTTCATGCCATATTACTGTATGCTGTTATTTACTTATCTGATGTACTACCACTACCTGATATATTCTGTGCTATATGTCCCTAATTACATGTGGAACTTTTCTCCCCGGGCCTCCACTGAAAATGGGCTCATCTCAGGCCCAGTGGACTTTCCCGGTAAACAATTACAATAAATAAATAATAAAACCTACCAAATGGTGTAGAAACTGTTGTCTTTTTTAATTTTCTTTTCACCACCATATTAAATCCAAACATTAGGTCCCTACCCACCTAAAGGTCAGTCTAATGACATCTGAAACAATGGCAGAGTTCAATAGTATACAAACATGTACTTGCTTAATCCTACTCATGAATATGCCTGTTTGGCAAATGTTTCTGGCTAAGGAATAAGTACAGTACAACAAAACATACACAGACCATTTCACTTCTGGAATCACCTACTGCAGCCCTCTAAGACCACATGGCTGTCACTTCTACTTACCAGACTGACTTAAAATCTCTTAACATGCGACTAAAGTCTACGCTTTAAGCCCAAAAGTTAGTTCTTAACTTACAGTGATCAGCAAGATCAGAACAGAGACATACTAAAAGTCAACTGACAAATCTTAAGCCTCAATACTGAGGAGGGCATTCTCTGACCAAGAAACCACATCCCACAGAGATGAAGAAAATTCAGTACTTCTAACGTAGCTGTAAAGCCAGACTTCTGAATCCCCTATTTTCATCATTTACAAGTGCTACAGGCATACTAGATATAAAACAGTGTACCAAGTCAAGTCTAAATCACGAGCTATCTGCTTGCTTAAATGTCAGGCATACTAGATATAAAACCAGTGTACCAAGTCAAGTCTAAATCACGAGCTATCTGCTTAAATGTTCTTCTGCCATTAAATTCAAGTCACAGTTTGCAAATACATGCCAACAAGTAACTGGAAGCTTGCTGGTGAATGGGAATTGTAGCAGTTGTGCATCATTTATGCACCTCTTATCATCTTCCCATGTAGTAGCTTGAAGGGATCCATGAGAAAGACTGATTAACTTGGTTTTCAAAGACAGGACTAAATAGCAGTTGTGTAAGTAAACTTACCATAAGAGTAAATGTTCGAAGGATCACTTCTGCGGTAGCCTAAGCTATATGGGGGGTTACAGTCTGCAAGGGATAGAACACCCGGCCAGCTTACAAAGCCTTCAGGGTACCTTCTATGCACCCAAATCATTAGTCAGCTCGAGATGAACTGATTAAAAGACACTTATCTGGGCAACAAGCCCTTTAGAGCTTTTATGCCAATTGAAAGGCAGGATGAGCCCTAAGAGGGCATTGCTAGGAACAACAAATAAAGGTCAACACACTGCCATAAAAACACAGTACAAAAAACAAGAGGGTGGAGGGGAGAGAGCAGCTACTACAGCAGAATTTGCTTGAATTAGACAGTCGTCCAAGTATGGATAAATCTGAATTTTCTTCTGCCTGCAAAAAGCAATGACTGGAGCTAGGCACTTTGTGAAAACTCTGGGAGCAGTAGATAAGCCAAAGGACAGCGCAGATAATTGATAATGTTGCTTGCCCACCCTGAAACGAAGGTATTGCCTGCAACTTTCCCTGATCGGGATGTGCAGATGAGCTTCTTTGAGATCCAAAATTACCAGCCAGGAATCCTTGTCTAACATTGGCAGCAACTGATGCAGAGTGAGCATTTTGAACTTTGGAATTACCAAGAAAGAATTCAAAATGGATAGATCTAGGATAGGACACCAGGTGCCTTTTTTTTGGAACTAGGAAAAGTCTGGAATAGAAACCCTGGCCTACCTGCTGAGCAGAAACTGATTCTATTGCTCCCAGATGTAACAGAGACAAAATTTGTTTTTCTACTTCTGCCCTTTAGTTTGGAGGAGCATCCGGGAATCCTTTGGGTACTGGAAAGGTGTGGAAAGAAAACTTGTGTCCTAGGGATACAGTTCTGAGTACCCATTTGTCGTCCGTGATGGTGGCCCAGACATTTGCAAAAATGACCAATCTTCACCCTAAAGGACTCTCCAAGCAAGCAAAAACAGGCAGAAGTTGGACAGAGTCATTGAGAATGTTTGGATTGAGATGCAGGCTTAAAACTTCCCACCTTGGAAGTGGAAGCCTGCCAACGCTTAGACCTCTGAGGGGTAGCCACTTGCCCCCCAGAAGATTTTTAACCTCTAGTCCTAGAACGGTTCTGTCTGCTGGTATCAGGAAATGTCCAACTCTTAGAAGGGTAATTCCTGCTAAAGCGGGGAGGCTGAACTTGCAGAAAGTCCTTAACTGTTTGCATAGACTAGGCCTCATCCTCCATCTTCTTGAGCACTTCCTCTGCTTTGCTGCCAAAAAGACTGTCCTTATGCAAAGGTGCACCTAAAAGCTTAGCCTTGACAGGCTCTGGGAGGGGCTGTTCCCTGAGCCAAGCGTGTCTTATAATAACAGATTGAGTATTTGTAGCCCTGCAGGTGGCTTCTAGAATGTCAAAACCACAATGTAATGAATGTTTATTGACAAGACTGGCAGAATTCAGAAAATCCTGCATACCCTTACTCTCTGCCAAAAGAGGCACACTTGCTATCCTAGACTTAATAGCCTCCAAGGTGTGCTGCTGGTACTTCAGCATATGAAAAAGACAATTAGTAGACTAAATAGCAAGAGTGGCAGAGGTATAAACTTTTTTACCCCACCTATCTAGGTTCCTAGATTCCCTGTCAGAAGGAACAGAATTTCTGGCAGCAGTGGCCTTAACTCCTTTAGGGCCTTGAGAAATAACCTCTGGATCGGCCAACGGGCTCCTGAAAAGAAACAAATCAGAATCAGGGACTCTATAATACCAGTCAGGTTTCCTGGGAGCAGGAGGAACCGAATTTGGAGTCAAGGAATTTTCCAAAAAAACATCAACCACTTCCAACACTGGGGGAATAGCCAGAGGCTTATGCTGAGGCAACTCCAAAAACTCCCTAATCCTTTTCTTAGATTGGGGGATAATCTTGACTTTCCCATTTAAAATGTTCCCTAAGAGTATTCAAAGTATCACCAAAAGAGAAATCCTCTGGAGGACAAGCAGAAGGGATGGACTCCTCTGCATCTGAATCCTCAAAAGGGGAAAAAACCTGAGAAACTTCCTCTTCATTAGCAGAAATGCTAGAAGTATCAGAACCGGAATAAGACAAAGCCTCAGGAGAGACATCCCTACCCCTTTTAGAAGGAGGAGGCTGAGAACCCCTAATAAGAGTCAAAAGGTCATTAGCCATTTTAACCATTTAGGATTGAGGGGAACGAGAAGAAACTGGAGCCTGCTTTTTCACAGGCTTATGACTGGAAGATTTACCTGCAAGTCTGAAGGACTCGGGAGGCCTGGCAACCACAAAAGTCGCAGTACAGGTCGTCGGTATGAGCTTGCTGTCTGAATGAAGAATGGAGGCCTCAGATGCCGGAGTCAGCTTAGTGGCGCCGGAGTCAGCTGAACAGGCGAAAGGTCAGAAGGCAAAATGGAAACCAGAGGCCTGGGGCACTCTGAAATGGTCTCAACTGAGGCCTTGCAGTTAGAAATCTGCGGGCTGCATAGGCTGCAAAGGCGCCTAACTGGCTACCGCATGACTGACTACCAACTTAACCTCATCCAAGGACTTGACCCTCTGAAGCCTGTCACGGTCCTTATCCTTACGCTTCTTGGGGATATCCGAAGCCTGAAGACCAGTGGACGCCATACCAACAAACTTAGGCCAAACTCCAAAATGTTTAGCTAAAAGCTTAGTCTGACGATGAATAGTACGCGGATTAAAGGAAGCACAGAGATCACAAATAGAAAAGTCGTGGTCAAGGCCTAAACAAATAATACAATGGGAATGAAAATCTCTATGGGGAATCTGCTTTCCACATAACCTTTTCTGACTTATGTTAAGGCAAGAAGAGAGGATCCCCAATGGGGTACTTAGCTGTAGTTGACTTCAACATTGTAGTCGGAAACCAAAAAGGTAAACTGCCGACCGGCACTCATGCAAAAAATGCTTCTGTTTCGGGCTCCGTGGCAAAGAAGACTGAGGAAGTGACGTCAGCTGCCTCCTTTTGTATCAAACGTCCTGGCGTCATTTACATCTAACAGCCGATGTCATACTTACTTACCTTTGGTATTCTGAACGATTGAGGGCTACCGGGAGCCAGATAACCGATTAGTTACGACTGCAACAGTGAAACCATGCTTCACTATGGGGATGGTGTTCTTTTGGTGATGTGAAGTGTTTTTGTGCCATACGTACCTTTTGGAATTGTGGCCAAAAAGTTCAACCTTGGTCTCATCAGACTAAAACACATTTTCCCACATGCTTCTGGCAGACAATCTATTGTTTTGCAAATTTTAGCTGGGCCTGGATGTTTTTCTGTGTAAGAAAAGGCTTCTGTCTTGCAACCCTACCACACAGTCCAGACATATGGAGAATACCGGAGACTGTTGTCACATGTAGTACACAACCAGAACTTGCTAGAAATTCCTACGGCTCCTTCAGTGTTGCTGTAGGTCTCTTGACAAACTCCCTGACCAGTTTTCATCTTGTCTATTCATCAATTTTGGAGGGACGTCCAGTTCTTTGCAACGTCACTGTTGTCTCATATTTTCTCCACTTTTTGATGACTGCCTGTGTTCCATGGTATATCCAATGCTGTGGAAATTTTCTTGTACCCTTCTCCTGACTGATACCTTTCAACAATGAGATCCCTTTGATGCTTTGTAAGCTCTGTGCGAACCATGACTTTTGCTGTAGCAGGCAACTGAATAAATGTCAGGAAAATCCAACAAGGACAGCTGAACTTTATTTGGGGTTAATCAGTCCCTTTAATTGATGGGAGGTGTGTACCCAAGAAGACTGAATGCTGTAATTAAATATAAAGGAATTTCAACAAAGTATTAGTTTAAGTGTGTGCACATTTATGCAACCAGCTTATTGTATGTTTTTTTTTTCCCTAACAAATTTGTTTGTTTTTCAATTGAATTGTACAGGTTATAGGTCACATTGAAGGTGGGAAAAGTGTTGAAATGATTTATTGTGGTTTCATTTTTTATATCACAAAAAAACTGGCATTTTAACAAGGGTGTGTACACTTTTGATATCCACTGTATGTTCTTCATATCGATCACTGCCACAGTATCCGAAGCTATGTGGGTAGATTACCATAGCTTAGAACAACTGGAAGGTAGAAGGAAAAGGGTCCAGGAGCCCTTGAAGAATAATCCTAGCAAATCCTGTGCTGACCTGGAGAAGGAATCTAGTTTATAGTGCTTTATAAACATAACCACAGAGGACCAGATGGTAGTGTCTTGCATATTTTACAACCCAACCATTTCCAAAAAGCTATGGATGAAGGCACGGCCCTGGTAGAGTGAGCCTTGACCCCTGCTTGGAACAGTTTTGTTGTGGTGGGAAAAACAAAAGGTAATAAATAGCCTGAGACAACCATTTGGGAATAGTCTTTTTTGACACAGGTTTTCCCTTTTTACCTTCACAAGGAATGAACAAGTGATCAGTAGTTCTGAAAGATTTAGTATCCTTTTCCCCCTCATTTTGCTGCTCAGGAAAGAATACAGGGAGATGGATAGCTTGGTTTAAAGTAAACCCAGATACCACTTTAGGCATAAAAGGAGGATTACTTCTCAAGGAAACACTGGCTCTGTGGAAAATGAGATAAAGATGATCCACCATGGAACCTGCAACTCTGACACTCTTCTTGCAGAGGTCAGTACAACCAGTAAAACTGTTTTCCATGTTAAGAACCTCAAGTCAGTCAGATGATATGGTTCGAATGGAGACAGTGTTAGCATCTCAAACACTAAATTAAGATCGCAAAGAGGAGCCATTGGTTTTCTTGGAGGTCTGTTATGCAAAACCCCTTTAAAAAATATCTTGATATGGGAATGCATTGAAACAGGGGGATCCATGGGCAGACATGCTGAAATGGTCAACAAATGAACATTGACATAGGGGGTAAGACAGGCCATAGGAAAGTAACTTGCACAAATATTGCAAAACCACATAAGCATTAGCCCTGAATGGGTGCTGGTTATGTTGTTGCCACCCACTATAAAACATTTTCCATTTGCTTAAATATAATATTCTAGTAGCAGGCTTTATTCCTTTCATTAGTACCTGCTGCACGTCCTCAGTAAATAGATACCTAAAAGGCATTCAGGCCCTATCACTCAAACACCCGTTTCTTGTGTGAGTAGATCTAGTCTATGAGGATGCTTGTGGTAATTGGCACTGACCAAGTCCAAAATAAGAGAGAACCACTGCTGCCTGGGTTAGAAGGGAGTCACCATAATGACTCTGGGGGATTCCTTCTGAAACTCAGAAGTAACCTGAATATAAGTAAAAAGGACAGAAATACATACAAATACACTGATGTCCAAGGAAAAGAAAGGCATATGCCTTCCAGGCCTGCATGGAGTCCTGGAGCAGAATCTGCCAGCTGATTCTTCAGGGAGGAGGAAGAAAGTTTATTTAAGGAACTCCCCACAGACGGGTGAAAAATTGGAAGAGCCCCTGACCTAGTTTCCATTCATAAGGGTCTGTCTTTGTCCTGATCAGCTTGTCTGCCAGGCAGTTTTGCTCTAGCATAATGTAGGATGTCTCTAGAGTGAGATTTTGATGTAAAGTTATATTCCATGCTAACATGGCTAGACTGCATAGGGGGAAAAACTGGTTCTTATTTGCTTATGTACTGGTATTGCCCCCTAACAACTTAAAAGTGACCCAGAGACCAAACATGACTTAGAGAGTTGATTACTTTGATAAAGCAACCATCTCTTTACATTTACGCACTTGCATCTTCATTTTCCCAGACACCTTGCACCCCCCTTGACACTGCTCCCCAAACAAAGTCTAAAGTGTGTATGATGACTGACTGCTTTAGACCAAGAGGGAAGAGAGGGAGACATGAACTCAGGAATGTTTGAGGTCTCCACCAAGTGATTTCTCATAAATCTCAAAACTAGAAAATGAAAACATAATGGGTTTTGCAGCTAGGATCAGAGAGACATCAGATATCAATGAATCTTTCTCATAGAGTCTTGCCAGAAGTATCGTGAAAATCACAGATGCCATGAGACATAGAATCCTAAATTATCCCCTCTCAGTGACTGAAGTCTGAGTGGAAAACCCCTAAATATATATATATCTGTTTCTTCCAAAGGAAGAAAAAAATGTTTGTACTGCGGTGTCTAGTAGGCACTCCAGAAATACAATTCTGAATGGAGTCAAAAACGAATTTTGAATGTTTTCTTGGAATCCAAGCTTGTATGAAAGACTTCTCACATATGTGAGAGATTCCAGTCACTTTGAGAAAGACACTTCAAAGATCTGAACATCATCTAAATATGGAAAAATGTGGATAATCTGCAGCCTGCAATGTGCTACAACTGGAGCTAGACACTCTAGGCTATCTACTGCTCCACAAATGTTCACAAAGGTCAAGACACAGAAAGTAGAGTTGTGTAAAACCTTACCATATTGATAGAGGTACTTCTCTTCATTGTTGCAATATTTATTACATTAGGGATCCCCTGCCAAGGGTGGCCCGACATCCGGCCAGTATACCAAAGTCCTTAGGTTGCTTTAAGGTACACCGTACATCACAGATATGTTCCTCATGTAGCATAAGGCATAGAGGAGACATCCGGATGTACCATCCTCAAGACTGACAGCCCCAGTAGGAACACCAGTGAAAGGAAAAGAGAGGTAATCAGTATATTCAGAAGAGAAATGGACCAGGGGGCGGAGGAAGGGAGCAAATACTGCAACAGTGAAGAGAACATCGACAGTTACGGTAACATTTTACACAACTGTACTATGTCCTTCCATTTCACTGCTGCAGTATTCATTACCAAAGGGAGAGTGCCAAAGCTCAGGAAGCAGAGAGAGAGGAAGAAGGACCAGCGGAGCTCTCTAGGATACCATGAAGGTCCTAGCAAAACCAGTTCTAGCTCTGGAAATTCCATCCAACTTACAGTGCTCGGCAAGTGTATCCACAGAAGTCCAGGTAGCTGCTTCAAGAATAAAGTTAGTACCCAAACCCTTGAAAAAAGCACCAGAACAAGCCACAGCTCTAGTAGAGTGATCCATAACAGAAGGAAGACTCTTAAAATGAAAGGAATAACAAAAAGAAATGTCTTTAGAAATCCAAGAAGAAACAGTTTGCTTGAACACAGCCAATCCTAAGGACCTAGGATGAAAGGAAACCAACAGCTGATCAAATTTATGAAAAGTGTTATCCATATCCACATAAAATCTGAGTTGTCTATGTACATCCAACATGTGCAGCACCTTCTCACTGGCAGACTGCGGAAAAGGGAAAAAGTGGACTAATGAATAAACTGATTAAGAGACAACTCATTCACCACCTTGGGTATACATGAAGGACTAAAACACAAGGACACTATGTACTTATGAAACACCAAAAAAAGAAGGACTAGCCATAAGGACTTGAAGCTCAGGCATCCGTCTGGCAGAACTAAGGGCTAACAAAAGCACAGTTTTCCAAGAGCAATGTTACAAGGAAGCTGAACCTGCAGGCTCAAAAGGAGCCTGAGTCAATTTTTGAAAAATCAAAATTAAGATTCCAGGGAGGAGGAACAGGCTTCCTGGGAGGCCTAATATAAAGTATGCCTTTAAGAATTGTTTGGCTTCAAATCTATAAGCTAAAGGAAGAGAAAAAGGCAGACAAGCAGAGATAGCTGATAAGTGGGCTTTAACAGAAAAATAAGCCAATCCAGCATTGAGCAACTCACACAGATAAGAAAGGACAGCTGTGTACACTTACCATAAATGTAGATGCTCGAGTGCATTCACTGTTGCAGTCATCACATTTGGGTTATCTGCTTGCAGTAGCACTCAATCGGCCTGATTAACAAAGTCTTGGGTCCTGCGTCAGTTGCTGTCCCTTCTTCCGTGACGTCAGGTCGTCAGGCGTATAAAACATGCAGCTGACGCCATTACATCAATTTTCTTGCCCGAGATGTCAGGTGCCCCCCTAATGGGAAGCCATAAAATCTATAAATATACAAGGTTATACGTCCAACAAAAAATCAAATACACCAAAAAGCTTTTGAGCATAGTAAAGGAGAGTAGAGGTATAGCCAAAAAAGGTAAGGGGGCTGGAAGGAGGGTAACCAGGACTGCAACAGTGAATACACTTAAACATCTACATTTATGGTAAGTGTACACAACTGTACTATGTTCTTCGTGTTTCACTGTTGCAGTCATCACATTTGCGGAGACTGCCAAAGCCAAGGATGGGAGGAGGAATTTAGATAGCATTAGGACCAGCTATAAGGCCCTGCAAGACTGCAGTGGCAAAGCCAGCTCTAGATTTAGAGAAAATTGGCAGATGGTAATGCTTGGTGAAATTATTTACAGAACTCCAGGTAGCAACTTCTAGGATGTCCCTGGTAGGGATGCCTCTGATAAAGGCTGTAGAGGTAGATGCAGCCCTGGTTGAGTGGGGTCTGATCCCCTGTGAGACAGGTTTTCCATGGTGCTTGTAGCAGAAATAAATGCAATGGCCTATCCATTTGGAAATGGTTTGCTTTGAAATAGCCTTCCCCTCTGCTCCTGCAACAAATGCCACCAGCAGTTGTTCAGATTTCCTTTGAGGTTTAGTCCTGTCCAAGTACAATCTCAGTTGTCTGTGCACATCTAACGAGTGCAGTATCCATTCCCCTTTGTTCTGTGGATTAGGAAAGAAGGTTGGCAAATGAATGGACTGATTAAGGGCCACACTGGATACCACCTTGGGTATGAAGGAGGGATTGGTCCTGAAGGACACCATGTCCGCATGAAAGATGATGAAAGGCTCCACTGCCATAAGGGCCTGTAATTCAGATACCCTTCTTGCTGAAGTGATTGCTAAAAAGAAAGCTGCTTTCCAAGAAAGGAATTTTAAGTCTGCAGTAGCAGCTGGCTCGAAAGGGGGAAGAGCGAGCTTCTCCAATACAAAGTTAAGGTCCAGGCTGGAGTTGGAGCTCTCCTGGGGGGTCGTAAGTTTTTGGCCCCTCCGAGGAAAGTACAGTTGTGTACACTTACCATAAATGTAGATGTTCGAGTGTATTCACTGTTGCAGTCATTACATTTGGGTAATCTGCTGGCAGGTTGCCCTCAGTCGGCCTGATTAACAAAGTCTTGGGTCCTGCATCGGTTGCTGTCCCTTCTTCCATGACGTCAGGGGTATAAAACATGCAGCCGACGCCATTACATCAGTTTTTCTTGCCCCAGATGTTAGGTGCCCCCCAAATGGGGAGCAAAGTATATATAAATAATTTAAAACACAAAAATATACCTCCAAACAAAAGCAAATACACCAAAAAGGCTTTTAAGTGTAGCAAAAGAAAGTAGAGGCATAGTAAGAGAAAAAAAAACAGGGGGCCGGAGGGAGGGTAACCAGGACTGCAACAGTGAATACACTCGAACATCTACATTTATGGTAAGTGTACACAACTGTACTATGTTCTTCGTGTTTCACTGTTGCAGTCATTACATTTGGGTAGATTCACAAAGCTATGGTTGGGGAGGATGGATTTATACAGCACTAGGACCGGCTAAAAGGCCCTGCAAAACAGCAGTTGCAAAGCCAGCTCCGTATTTAAAGAAAATTGGTAAATGATAATGCTTGGTGAAAGTATGAACTGAACTCCAGGTAGCAGCTTCTAGAATACCCTGGTAGGAACACCTCTGAGAAAGGCTGTCGAAGTAGATGCAGCCCTGGTGGAATGTGATCTGATCCCCTGGGGGATAGGTTTTCCATGTTTCCATGGTGCTTATAGCAGAAATGAATACAATGGCTTATCCATTTGGAAATGGTTTGCTTTGAAATAGCCTTTCCCTCTACCTCTGCGGCAAATGCTACCAGCAGTTGTTCAGATTTTCTTTGAGATTTAGTCCTGTCCAAGTAAAATCTAAGTTGGCTGTGTACATCCAATGAATGCAGAATCCGCTCCCCCTTGTTCTGTGGATTGGGAAAGAAAGTTGGCAAATGAATGGACTGATTAGGAGCCACACTGGATACCACCTTGGGCATGAAGGATGGCTTGGTCCTGAGTGACACCCTGTCCGCATGAAATATGATGAAAGGCTCCACTGCCATAAGGGCCTGTAATTCAGAAATCCTTCTAGCCGAAGTGATTGCTAAAAGGAAGGCTGTTTTCCAGGAAAGAAATTTTAAGTCTGCAGTAGCAGCTGGCTCAAAAGGAGGGAGAGTGAGTTTTGCCAGTACAAAGTTACCGTCCCAGGCAGGGGTTGGAGCTCTCCTGGGTCGCCTCAAGTTTTTGGCCCCTTTGAGATACTGCTTTAGCAGAGGATGAGAGAAGAGGGGGGGTTCTGTGTTGTAATGAGCTGAACAGGCTGAGGCATGGATTTTTATGAAAGAAAAAGACAGGCTTTTATGAAGAATCTCAGTTAAGTATTGCAAAATCTGAGGTAAATTGGACACTGCTGTGCTTATCCCTTGAGATTGGTTCCAGGCACAGAATCTTTTCCATTTGTCAGCATAAGATTTTCTAGTACTAGGTCTTCTTGCCTCCTAAATGACATCCATCACAGGTTTGCTGAGGGATGCTAAGGGAGGCTTTAAGTGATTAGCCAAGCTGCAAGATTCAATGTTTGGAGTTGAGGGGGCAGAATTTGGTTGTTCTGCTGAAACAGTAAGGAAGATGTCCGAGGCAGGTGCCATGGAAAAATTTGTGACAGACTGCGTAGGAGTGGGTACCAGTGCTGGCGAGGCCAGTCTGGAGCAATCAAAATCATTTTTGGTTTGTCCTGTTTAATTCTTAGTACAACTTTGGAAAGCAGAGGCAGAGGGGGAAAGGCACAGAGTGATAGGTGTTCCCAGCTGAAGGACAAAGCATCCACTTTCCAGGCTTTTTTGTGAGGAGTTCATGTGCAAAAGTTGTCCAACTGGTAGTTCTGGGGTGAGGCAAAAAGATCTATGCGTGTCAACATGTTGAAAATCCATGGTTCCAGTTTCCATTTGTGTGGGTCCATGAGATTTATGCTTAGTTCATCTACCAAAATATTTAGCTTTCCTGGTAGGAACTGACCTTGTAGTTGTACTTGATAGCTCAAGGCTGTGTTCCACAATGCCATGGCTAGTCTGCAGAGGGGGTAGGAATGTGTACCCCCCCCCGCTTGTTTATGTACCACATAACGGTGGTGTTGTCCATCTTTACCATTAGTTGTTCTGGATAAAGGTAGTCCTTGAAGGCTTTCAGTGCATTCTATACAGCTAGCATTTCTTTTTGATTGATATGAAGGTGCATTTGATTTGGACTCCATTTGCCCTGAATGCACTTCCCTGCCAGATGAGCCCCCCCAGGCAGAGTCTGATGCATCTGTAGTTAGGGTTTGGGTGGCAGTGGGTGGTGTGAATGGCAGTCCCTTGTTTTGGTGGCAGGCCTCTGCCCACCATAGGAACTCTAGTTGCAGGCAAGGAATGATAGGAATCATTGTTTCCAGGCTGTGACAATGTTGTCTCCATAAATTTTTTAAGTACCACTGAAGTTTCCTCATATGCAGTCTTGCATATGGAATTAGAAGAATGCAGGAGGTCATGAACCCCAAGGCTTGCAGTATTTGTCTTGCAGATAGCAGGGTTTTTGTGGCCACCTGTTTGAAGTAAGTCACCAAATGAAGTTGTTTTTCTGGCATAAAGAAAGCCAACTGGCCAGTTGTATTCAAGCTTGCACCCAGGAATGTAATTTTTTGAGAGGGTACCAGTTGTGATTTCATTTTGTTTATGGTGTACCCTAGACAAGTTAGAACCTTTTTTACAAATGCCAGATGTTTTAGAAGAATGGCCTTGTTTTCTGCCTGAATTAGACAATCTGCCAAGTATGGATATATTTGAATATTTCTTTGCCTGCAAAATGCAATTACTGGAGCTAGGCACTTTGTAAATACCCTGGGCACAGTCGATAAGCCAAAGGGCAGTGCAGAGAAATAGAAGTTATGTACTCACCATAACGTTCCATGTGGAGTGTTCATCTCGCCTTTGTTCTTACACATGGGTTCGGAGCCGATCCTCGGCTCCGTGCCGGCCTCTTGCAAGCTCTGCATCGAGAAGAAGCTCGAGACAATCTAATACCCACAATCCCCCTCTGCCTTTACCTCAGATCTAGTTTGCAAGCAAACCAATCTACATAACAGAACATTCATGCCATACATGTATACATACATAAGAGACACATATAAGTATATGTGTATACCAACTATGTACAGAGAATAAGACAGTAGTAACAATGCTACTGGCCAGGCATCAAAGAACGTTCCTCCTAAGGGTGGGAGGGTGGGACTGTAAGAACAAAGCGAGATGAACACTCCACATGGAACGTTATGGTGAGTACATAACTTCTATATGTGATAGTGTTCAATCTGCCGTTTGTTCTTACACATGGGTAGCGTCCTAGCTCCTAAATCCTGAGGAACTCACGGAGGGCGTTCTTGAGCACAGTGGAACCAAAGGTTGCTCTGTCCCTAGAAACCTTATCTACTTTATAATGAGAAATAAATGTATGTGGCTTAGACCAGGTAGCAGCCGCACAAATGGCATCCAGAGGTAGGCGAGCTGCATGAGCCAAAGCGGTAGATATTGATCTTGTGGAATGTCCCTTGGGTTTGTTTAGAAGGGGTTGATTTGCAGAATCGTATACATAGATTATACAATCAGATAACCACTTTGAAAGAGTTCTTTGGTAACTGCAAGTCCTTTCCTGCTATCAGCAAAAGCCACAAAGAGTTGATCTGTTTTCCTGTGATCTTTTGTTCTATCCAAATAAAACCTTAGCTGTCTGTGAACATCCAATTTGTGTAACATATACTCCATTTTGTTGGAGTGGTTTTTGAAGAAAGTGGGTAATTCAATGGACTGATTAATGTTATTAATAGAACACACTTTAGGGAGGAAGGATGAATTGTGCAGAGAAACTCTGTCAGAGTGAAAGATTAGATAAGGGTGCTTGATGGAGAGAGCCTGAAGTTCAGACACTCGTCTAGCAGAAGTAATGGCTACCAGAAAGAGAGTTTTCCAGGACAAAAATTTTAATGGGCAAGAAGAGGCAGGTTCAAAGGGGGGCAACATTAATTTAGATAGTAATAAGTTTAGACTCCAAGGTGGCGGAGATCTGACCGGAGGTCTAATATGAAAAACTCCTTTTAAGAAGGCTTTACAAAGTCTGTGAGCCATGATTGAGCTCCACACTCTTCCACATGGAAATTGAAATGGCAGCCAATTGAACTCTTAGAGTAGCAGGAGAAGCACCCTGATGAAATAAGTTTGTCAAGAACTCTAAAATCTTATTCAAAGGAGCTGTAAAGGGATCAACGTGGTGTGTATTCCCAGAATACAAACCGTTTCCATTTGCTAGTATATGTTTTAGTAGTGGAAGCCTTATGCGAAGCCACTAATATATTCTGAACTGCTGGTGACAAGAGATCAGACCTGGCTAAGTTGGGAATTGGAGCAGCCAAGCTGCTAGATGGAGTGACAGGAGCGGGATGGGGAACCCCTGACGAGTGAGTCAACAGATCCGGCTCTGGGTCCAGAATCCAGGGTCCCCGAATGCAGTGAGTTTTAGGAGGAAACCAAATTTGACGAGGCCAGAATGGAGCAATGAGAATTATTGTCCTGTGAAGGTTCCTGGCTTTCTGGAGAAATTTGTATCAGAGGAAATGGAGGAAATGCGCACAGGAGTCCCGGGGCCAATCGTAAACCAGTGCGTCCCTGGGGACTTCCCTGAGGGGTAATAGGGCAAAGTAGCTCCTGCATTTGGCGTTCATTGGAGACGCAAACAGGTCGCAGGAAGGCTGGCCCCATGAGCGAAAAATGCTATTCGCCACTGAGTATTTCAGAGACCACTCGTGTGGTAGTAGAATTGCTCTGCTCAGCTTGTCGTCTATGACGCTGGATGGTACCGGGATGTGCGTTGCTATTAGAAAGCGACCGTGGACTCTGCCCACTGCCAAATTCTCATGGCCTCTCTGCATAGTTGATAGGACCTGGTTCCCCCTTGTTTGTTTATGTACCAGACTACCGACATGTTGTCCGTCTGAACTGCAATAGTCCCTAGAGGAAGAAGGGGAGCAAAGTGTTGCAACGCTAGAAACACTGCCCTCAACTCTAGTACATTGATGTGCAGATTGTACTCCAAATTGGTCCATTCGCCTTGGACTGTCTGTCCCTGAAAGATGCCCCCCCACCCTATCAGGGAAGCGTCCGTGGTCACCGTAACTGTAGGCGTGGGTAGCACAAACGGCCTCCCCTGGGAAAGGTTGCACGTTTGGAGCCACCAGTTTAAGTCTGTTTTGCAAGTCTTTGTTATGAGAATCTCGTGTGTCAGAGGTAGCTGTTGAAATGACCATTGAGCAAACAGTAGCCATTGTAGAACTCTCATGTGCAGCCTTCCCAGGGGAATTGCAATAAGGGAGGCTGACATGAGGCCCAACACCTTCAGAACTAGTTTTGCAGGAGATTTCCTTGACAAGAGCAGAAGACGTATGTGAGTCTGCAGCGATACTATCCTTTCTGTGGGAAGCCTCAGAATTAATTGCCGTGTGTTTAACTC
This sequence comes from Protopterus annectens, assembly GCF_019279795.1. Taxonomy (NCBI): domain Eukaryota; kingdom Metazoa; phylum Chordata; order Ceratodontiformes; family Protopteridae; genus Protopterus; species Protopterus annectens. The sequence continues at coordinate 1,137,305,924 of NC_056737.1, forward strand.
TGCTCCTATGAACAAGATATTTTGTGATGGCGGAAGTAAGGATTTTCGAAATTTACGGAGATCCCTAGGTGAACACACAGCTGAAGAACATAGTCTCTGGCCTGCAGTAGTTGGCCGGGTGGTGGCTGCAAGCCGCCAGTCGTCCAGATATGGCAACTCCTCGCATCCCTCGCCTCTCAAGTGAGACCCTACCACTGTCATGCATTTGCTGAAGACCCTGGGGCTGAGGTCAGACCAAAGGGCAGGGCTCGAAATTGAAAGTGACTGGCTCCCAGCCGAAGCAAATGATCCCTGGATGCCCTGGCCATCTTGATGTGGTAGTATGCATCCTCTAGATCTATTGAGCACATCCACTCGTCCTTCTGTAGAAATGGAAGGATCGACTGAAGCGTGAGCATTCGAACTTTTCTTTCTTGGAAAGTATTGAGGTAACTCAGGTCTAGAATGGGCCTCCAGTCCCCTGTTTTCTTTGGAACTAAAAAGAACCTTGAGTAAGTCCCGAATCCTTGCTGGTCCGCTGGGACTGGCTGGATGACTCTTTTGTCTAACAGCTTTGAAATTTCTAAAGCTGCTGGCTCTCGCAGATGGGGCGGTACATCTGGGAGTCTTTTCTTTGGAATGGGATAAGATAGAAAGGGTATGGTGTAACCTCTGGTAACTACGCTTCTTACCCAATTGTCTGTAGTTATACCTTGCCAGGCCTGAGGGTAAAAGGCTAGCGACCCCGACTGCCTCCAGAGCAGGACAGTCGGGCCTCCTCTCAGGAGTGCTGGAAAGGCTTACCAGGAGTGTATCCCTGTCACCTTGATGTTGCGGACCCTCTGCCGCCAGGGCGTCTTCCACCTCTGCCCCTCCTCTGCCTCTAGAGGGGCATCACCCTGTGCCCGGGAAAGACCCTTGATTTTGTTTCGAAACCACATTTTCCCACCGCGTTGCCCTTTGGGGTGCGGTCTGGATGGGGTGGAAAACGGACTCCGACAGCAGACAGAGTCTTTCCCTCTTGTTCACACGGGTAAGGGTCTCCTTTACCTTGGGGCCAAAAAGAGTGGCACCGTCAAATGGGGCGTTGTAAAGGAAGACTTGAAGGCTTCATAAAGGAGCATAGGCATCCAGGATTGTCTGAAGAGCAATCGCTGAAGCTGCTGCCCTACTCGAACCTTCGGCTGCATAGGAAATCAGCCTCATGGACGAGTTAACAATCGATGTTAGGGTATTAAGTTGCTGTCACTTTCTCTGAGACAGCTGCATCTGTAGAACCCTGGTGGGTATCTCCCAACTCTTTGACTAGATCCCTCTGCAGGCGTGTAAAATGGGTCAAATAGTTCAGGGACCGCATGGAAAAAGCCGCTGAACTGAAAATGCGCTTCCCATATCTATCCATCGTTCTAGAATCTTTATTAGGCGGATGGACAGACGAAGAAGACTCCGACATCTCCTTTTCGTGGCTGCAGCCACCACCATAGCGTCTACTGGAACTCCTTTAGTAAGGTAGGACTTATCCTGAGGTGCTGTGATGTACTTGTTCGGTTTCCTAGGAACAGGTTCCACTGTGTCAGGAGCCTCCCACGCCTTGAGCAATAAGTTCCATTAGTTCGTCGAAGGGCGGAGTGACCCAGGAGGAGGAAGGGCGAGCACCAAATGCCTTCAGCAGAACTGACTCATCCTCAGAAGGGGGAAGGGACTGCCAGTCACCTCTCTGCTTCAGGATCTCCAAAATGTCTGAAAAAGAGACATCTTCAGAAGGTGACTTAGGGACCCTTCTGACTCATCTAAGTCAGTATCAGATGTTATGGATTCTTGTGGAGAATCCAAGTGTCTCCTCTTACACAGTCTCTTCCTAGGGACTTCCTCGTGGGGAGCATCCAAGAAGCCTCGAGGAAGAGGGGCACCCTCCAGGGTGGCTGAGACACTGGTGCCCGACGCTTGGATGTGGCCGTGGGTGCAGATGAAGACAAAGGCCCTTTATGGGGAGGAGAAACTGCTTCCACTGATGTGGTTGTCTGGGTAGACAACACCTTCCTCATCAGGTCGAGCGCCCCGGTCACGATCGAAGAATCCCCGGTTCGAAGAAATGGGAAGAATCCCGACACGGGCACGAAGGCATCGACCCGAGGACGGAGCGAATCGATCCGTGCGAGGCCCGAGGGAGAGTCGGAACCGACGCCGGTTCGACTCTCGCCCCGAACCAAGAACAGACCGTCGGCTCGAGACTCCGGTAGGTCCGACGGAGTCGAGGTGAGGGAACAGACCGAGAAAGGGCGGTTCTGGACCGAGGGCTCCACAATCAGCAGATCAGCCTCTTCCGGCTCCAAGACTGAATCGGTCTCGGAGGAGGAATGGATGGAGATACAGGAAGGCCTTCAAGTTTCGACACCAGCTGGGTGGAAACCGAAATAAGTTTAGATAGGGCCGAATGCTCCAGCAGCTTCTGCACCACGATCCACATCGACATCCGAAAGTTTAGAGGAGGAACGGGTCGAAGGAACCAAGACGGAGCCGACCTCAATATGGCCGAAGGAGGAGCTCCATCACCGGTTCCAAGACTCGAGGCTCAGGAACCGACACCAGTTGAACACTCGGCCCGAAGTCTGTGGAACCGGTGATCTAACCTTAGAAGAAGAGCTCGGAGCCGATGACTTGGGCTCCGATGTCTTCGATTCCTTAGAGGACTTGATGCCTGGTCAGAAGCATCCAAAGCCTCTTGGAAAGCTGGTTTCAACAGACCCTGTCCATTAGTTTCCTGCCTATCTGTCATGACCCTCCCACTGAAAGAGTGACAAATGGAGCAATCCTCTTGTAAGTGGAGAGGGCCAAGGCAGTAGACACAGGAACTATGGTTGTCAGTGACTGACATTTTTTGGCCACACTGACAACGCTTGAAACCAGACTTTGCCTTCTCAGACATTGTAGGTAATAAACAAGTCTAGAAACAAAAACACAGTCAAATCCGGTTAAAAAAGTCACAAATAGGTAAATGTCACAATTAGGTAAATGTCAAATCCGGTTAGTCACAATCAGGTAAATTTGACTAAATATAGCCGTATATGGAAGGGTGTAGGCCCCGGTACAAAAATACCGATAAATGGGTTAACGGTACCAACGAAGTACGGAACCAGAACACAATCACACCAGTTATACTAACAATATCAAGTTAAATAAGATTCTTAGTAAAATACAACAAAAAGTTATATCTTAGCTTAGAAAACCCTCGAGCTAGCTCCCAACGATGCGAATGCAGCAGCGGCAAACTAGATCTGAGGTAAAGGCAGAGGGGGATTGTGGGTATTAGATTGTCTCGAGCTTCTTCTCGATGCAGAGCTTGCAAGAGGCCGGCACGGAGCCGAGGATCGGCTCCGAACCCATGTGTAAGAACAAACGGCGAGATTGAACACTATCACATCTGATAATGCAAGTAGCCTCTTTGAAGTGGAGGTATCTTCTGCAAGATTCCCTGATTGGGATGTGCAGGTAAACCTGTTTTAAATCTGGAGTTGCCAACCAGGCATCTTTGCCTAGCATAGGAAGTAACTGGTGAAGAGTTAGCATCTTGAATTTTGGAATGTCCAGAAATGTGTTCAGAGTAGACCGGTCCAGAATTGGATGTCATGATTTGTCTTTTTTGGGTACCAGGAAAAGTCTGGAATAGAAACCTTGTCCCTTTTTCTCTTCTGGTACTAGTTGAATTGCCCCCATGTTTAGGAGGGAAAATACTTGTTTCTGAGCCTCTGTCCACTGATTTGGGGGCAGGTCTGGCCATCCGTTTGGATTTGGTAACGTGTGGAAATGAAATCTGTATCTCTGGGACACTATATTTAAAACCCATTTGTCCTGGGTTATAAGTTGTCAGTTTCTTGCATGAAGAGACAGTCTTCCCCCCAAAGGGGCGGCTAAGAGGTAAGTGCTTGGTAATTTTAAACTGAAGTCATTGAGACTGTTTACCATAGGGATGTGTCTTGTTATTTCCAGATTTGGAAGCGGAGTCACCCCATTGCTTAGTTCTGAAAGTCCCTTGGGACTGAAACCTAGTGCTTTAGGAATGTCTGGGTTTGGCTTGAGTGGCTCTGGAAGGAACTGGAAAGGACCTGTTCTTAGTACGCCAGTGCCTACTAAATCTTGGAGGTTGTACTTGTAAGAAATCTTTCACAGTTTGCATAGATTTACGCTGTATCTTCTTCAGCCTTACTGCCAAACAGACTGTCCTGCTGCAAAGGAGCATCCAACAATTTTGCTTTAACATGATCAGGCAGAGATTGCTCCTTAAGCCAAGCATGCCTTCTAAGCACAGACCAAGTAACAGCAGCCTGCAATTGGCGTCCAAAGAATCAAAACCACACTGCAAAGTATGTTTTCCAACTTGTTCAGCTGAATGCAATAAATTCTGTAAATCCTCATTTTCCACACAGTCAGAAATCAACATCATTTTCTGTTTAAGCAATCCCATGATATGCTGATGACATTTTAGCATATGGAATTGACAGTTTAAAGCCCTGATTGCCAAAATTGCATAAGTATAAACCTTTTTACCCCACCTATCCAGCGCCCTGAAGTCTCTATCAGAAAGGGTAGGATTTTTAGCAGTAGAAGCCTTAATGCCCTTGGGCCCCTGAAAAATTGTTTCAGGGTCCGCAACAGGATTTTTGAAAAGGAATTTATGGGAGTCAGGAACCCTGTAATATCTGTCTGGGTTACAAGGGGCCGGAGGCAGGGAATCAGGGGCTATACTGGATTCTGAAAACACAACAATGTCTAGTACAGCAGGTATAGGCAAAGGACTATGCTGAGGAAGAAGGAAATCCCTAAGCTTCTTTTTGGATTCAGAAAAATCCTGGCTTTCCCAGTGGAAATGCTCCCTTAAGGTATGTAAAGTTTCCCCAAAAGAAAAATCCTCAGGGGAGAAGCAGAAGGAATGGAATCCTCTACATCAGAGTCCTCATAAGTAGGTATGGACAAATCCTTTTCATTAGAAGAGTCAGAACAAACAGAGTCCTGTTCAGAAGAATCATAGTCAAGTTCAGCCCTAGGCCTCTTAGAAGGAGGGGGGTGACTACCCCTGATTAGAGTAATTAAATCTTCAGCCATTTTGATCATTTGTTTTTTAGGCATAGGGGCCTGAATATGTGGCCTTGGCGTCAGTTTCTTAGACATACATCGAGATTTTGACCTTAATATTGAAGGTGGTGTCTGTTTAATATACAAATCTGTAGGCCTGAATACACCTTCAGAAGCCGGTGCCTGCACAGCGGCTCTGGACCCATCCAAGGTAGAGACATCCGCGGGTTCCATAGGTGAAGCATCTCGTGGCATTACTGGACTCCGAATGGGTCTCAGTAGAGGCCTGCGAATCAGAAGTAGCAGGTATCAGGGGCTGCAAAAGCACCTCACTGAGTACCGGCAAACTGGCGACTGGCTGAGAAGCATCGTTGACAGTTTTGGACCTTAACGGCCTGTCTCTGTCTTTTTCTTTACGTTTTTTTTTTCGGTATTCTGGTAGTCGGATGGCTAACCAACGTCATTTCTGGATAATTAAACCAAGAACCGAAATATTTAGAAGCAAAAATGTACCGACGACGGATAGTGCGCTGATTAAATAAAGCACAACACCGACAGAAAGGTACATCATGGTCAGGGCCTAAGCAAGAAATACAGTACAAATGAAAATCCTTATGAGGTATTTGCTTCCCACAAGTAATACAATTATTAACTTTTACTGACATCGGTAAGGAGCAAGAAAAAGTTTCTAGCGGGTACTTAGCTTTTAGTTGAAGACTTCGGTTCTGAAACTCGAAAACAAAAATTTCAGGAGTTGGCCAACCGGCACTTGCGAACTGCTTCTGCTTCGGGCACCGCACGGCAAGAAAGACTGATGTAACGGCGTCGGCAGCATGTTTTATACCCCTGACTACCTGATGTCATGGAAAAAGGGACAACAACCGACACAGGACCCAAGACTTTGTTAATCAGGCCAACTGAGGGCAACCTGCCAGCATATTACCCAAATGTAATGACTGCAACAGTGAAACACGACAGACATCTGCTTGAGCAGTGAATGAGCGAAAAGGGGAGGTTTTGTGTTATAATGAGCTGAAATGGCTGAGGCGTGAATTTTGATGGAGGAGAAGGACAGGCCATTGTGAAGCATCTCAGTTAAGTATTGTAAAATCTGAGGTAAACTGGGTAGTGCTGTGCTCATCTCTTGAGATTGGTTCCAGACACAGAATCTTTTCCATTTTTCAGCATAAGATTATCTAGTACTAGGCCTCCTTGCCTCTAAAAATGACATCCATCACCAGTTTACTGAGGGATGGTAAAGGAGACATTAGGTAATAAGCCAGGCTGCTAGATTCCGTATTTGAAGCTGGGGGTGCAGAATCTGGTTCTCCTGCCGAGACAATAGGGTAGGAGTTTGAGGCAGGTGTCATAGGGCCAACAGTAACACACTGCGCAAGAAGGGGTACCAATGTTGGTGTGGCCAGTCTGGTGCAATCAAAATCGTCCTTGGTTTGTCTTGTTTGATCTTTAGTAGTACTTTGGAGAGCAGAGGAGGAAAGGCATAAATTGATATATTTATACAGCTGAAGGACACAGCATCCATTTTCCAAGTTTGTTTGTGGGGAGTCCTTGTTCAAAATTTGTCCAACTGATAGTTCTGGGGGGAGGCAAAAGTACAGTTTTGTACCTACCATAAATGTAGATGTTCGAGTGCTAATACAGCTGCAGTAATCACAGATGGGTTTTCAGCCGTCAGGCGGTCCCTAGGTCGGCCGAATTCCAAAGTCCTGGTCCGGCGTCGGTTGTCGTCGCTTACTCTTCTGACGTCAGTAAGGCCAGAGTATATAAGACACAGCCGACGCCATGTTCTTCAGTCTTTCTTGCCCCAGATGTCAGGTGCCCCCAAAAGGAAGGCAATACATAAATAAGGCTTAACTACATATGCAGGCAATGCAATGTAATGCAAAATCAGTGTAAGCAAGCAAATAAAACATAGCAGGATAACCCAGTCAGGTGGTATGAAGAGGTTGTTAGGCCCCATGCCTTTACCAAGTGGGGAAGGAGGGAGGAACCTGTACTGCAGCTGTATTAGCACTCGAACATCTACATTTATGGTAGGTACAAAACTGTACTATGTTCATCGTGCATACAGCTGCAGTAATCACAGATGGGTAGAGTCCCAAAGCTATGCATAGGGTGGTAGGTACTATGAGGAACTGGGTTGAGCCAGAATGCCCTGCAAAACAGCAGTGGCAAAGCCTGCTCTTGTTCTGGAATATAAGGGTAGGTGGTAGTGTTTTGTGAAGGTATGTACAGAACTCCAAGTGGCTGCCTCCAAAATATCCTTAGTAGGAACCTCTGAGGAAGGCTGTAGAGGTGGCTGTGGCCCTGGTGGAGTGAGATCTGATACCAGTAGGGACAGATTTCCCATGATAGGAATAACAAAACCGTATGCAGTGGCCAATCCACTTGGAAATGGTCTGTTTGGTAACTGGTTTCCTTGAGCACCTACGGCATAGGACACAAAAAGTTGTTCTGATTTCCTGAAGGACTTTGTTCTGTCCAAATAATAACGTAGCTGCCTATGGATATCTAAAGTGTGAAGCAGCCTCTCCTTTGTTTTGAGGGTTGGGATAAAAGGTAGGTAGGTGTATGGCTTGATTTAAGGCTACCCTGGATACCACTTTGGCATAAAAGATGGGTTGGTAAAGGGAAACCCTGTCCTGATGGAAGATGAGGAAGGGCTGCACCGCCATGAGGGCCTGTAGTTCAGAAACCCTACGAGCTGAAGTGATGGCCAGAAGGAAAGCTGTTTTCCAGGACAAATGTTGCAGATCTGTTGAGGCAGCAGGTTCAAAGGGAGGCAATGTTAATTTTCTAGTATGTAATTAAGGTCCCAGGCTGGTATTGGTTGCTTCCTTGGAGGTCTTATATTCTTAGCCCCTCTGAGGAACTGTCGTAAGAGTGGGTGAGAGAATAAAGGAGGATCAGTGTTGAATTCTGCAGAAATGGCTGAGGCATGTATTTTTATGGAAGAAAATGAAAGTCCACTGTTCAGCAGTTCAGCTAGGTACTGTAAAACCTGAGGCAAGTTCAATTTTCTAGGGTCCTGGCCTCTTTTCTCATTCCAACAGCAAAACCGCTTCCATTTTATGGAGTAAGCTTTTCTAGTAGATGGTCTTCTGGCCTCCAAAATGACATCCTGCACCTCCTTGGAGAGTAGGGACTGTTGTGGTGTCAAGGAATTTTCCATGCAGCGAGGTTGAGTGTTTTCAGCTGACTGTGAAGAGTTTTGTAGCTGTTCTGAGTCAGTAGGAGAGGCATTAGAGGCAGGGACCAGGGAGGAGTATGTGTTAGGCTCCTCAGGAGTGGATACCATGTTGCCTTGGCCAATCTGGAGCAATCAGTATCATCCTCGGTTTGTCTGTTCTTGCTTTCAAAAGCACCTTGGGCAGAAGGGGCAGAGGTGGGAATGCATAAACTGTCCATGCTGTCCAACTGAATGAAAGGTCCACTTTCCAGGCCTTTGGATGAAAGGTCCTTGAACAAAACTTTTTCAGTTGATGGTTCCTGTGGGAGGCAAAAAGATCTATGTCTGGCCTCCCCCACGCTTGGATTATCTCTGTAAACACCTGAGGATGTAACTTCCATTCGTGTGGATCTGTCATATTTCTGCTTAGAGTGTCTGCCAGTGTGTTTTCCAGTCCTGGCAAGTACTGGGCTTGAAGTTCAATTTGTCTTTCCAGAGCCAAGTTCCAAAGAGTCATGGCTAGTCTGCACAAGGGGTATGAATGTGTTCCTCCTTGTTTGTTTATGTACCACATTACTGTGGTGTTGTCTGTTCTTATCAGTAATTGTCCTGGATGCAGGAAGTCCTTGAAAGCTGTAATTGCATTTATCACTGCTAGCATTTCTTTTTGAATGATATGAAGGTGCTTTTCCTTTTGGGACCATCTGCCCTGAATGCACCTGTCCTTCATGTGCGCCCCCCAGGCGTAATCTGAGGCGTCTGTGGTTATGACTTGTTTTGCTTGAGGCTTGCAGAATGGAAGGCCTGTGTTTACTTGACATGCTTGGGCCCACCATAGAAATTCCTTTTGCAAACATGGAATTATTGGTATAATTGCTTCCAAACTGTGACTGTGTTGAGACCATAGATTTTTTAGGTACCATTGAAGTTTCCTCATATGCAGCTTTGCACATGGGATTAGAAGAATGCAAGATGCCATGAATCCCAGAGCCTGCAGGATTTTCCTTGCAGTAAGCCTGGTACTTTTGCTAGTGTTTTGAAGTACTGAGATAGTTGCCCTTGTTTTCTGGCATAAGATATGCCATCTGGGTGTTTGTGTCCAAGTTGGCACCCAGGAAGGTTATTTTCTGAGATGGTGTTAGTCTTGATTTCTCCTTGTTGATGGTATATCCCAGAGAAAGCAGTAACCGTGTCACATAAGCCAGATGTTCCAGTAGTATCGTTTGCTGTCCGCTTGGATCAGGCAGTCGTCCAGATAAGGGTAAATTTGTATCCCTTGAAGTCTGCAGTAGGCAATCACTGATGTCAGGCACTTTGTGAATACTCTGGGCGCAGTAGATAAGCCAAAGGGCAATGCAGAGAATTGATAGTGGATTGAACCTGCAAGAAATCTGAGGTATCTTCTGCAGCTTTGTCTGATTGGGACATGCAGGTATGCCTCCTTGAGGTCCAATGTTACCAGCCAAAACTCCTTGCCCAGCATGGAAAGAAGTTGCTGTAATGTGAGCATCTTGAATTTTGGCATGAGTAGGAATGTGTTTAGGATGGATAAGTCCAAAATGGGTCTCCAGTCGGTTCCTTTTCTTGGTACCAGAAAAAGTCTTGAATAAAAACCTTGACCTTGTTGGAGTGTAGGTACCTTTTGTATAGCTCTCATGTTTAGGAGCTTTGAAATTTGCAGTTGTGCCTCTGCCCTTTGATTTTGTGGCAGGTTTGGCATGCCTCTCATTTTTGGAAGAGTGTGAAATTGAAATTTGTAGCCTCTGTTTATAATGTCCAGTATCCATTTGTCTGTTGTGACAACATGCCAATTGCTTGCAAATAATGCTAGTTTCCCTCCCAAAGGTGCTGTCAACTGAGACTTGCTTGGCATGGAAATGAGGGAGTCACATTGGGTTTGCTTCCTGTATTGTTGTGCACTGTCTTCACCACCTCTTGGTGCTGGAGATTGCCATTGTCTGCCTCTATATGATCCTTGTGATTGTCCTCTGCCCCTTGTGCGTCTGTATCTGCCTCTTTGGGGCTTGTCAGTGGCTGGAAAGGACCAGTTTTTTGAACGCCAATTTCTGCTAAAACGTGGTGGTTGGACCTGTAAGAAAGCCTTGACAGTTTGCATAGATTTAGCTTTTTCTTCCATTTTCCGTAGTATGTCCTCAGCATTAGTACCAAATAATACATCCTTTTGTAAAGGAGCATCAAGAAGTTTAGCTTTCACATGATCAGGTAAATTTTGTTCCCTAAGCCAGGCATGCCTGCGAATGACTGATCCTGTGGCAGCCGCTCTACTGGAAGCCTCTAGGGCATCATAACCACATTGTAAGGTGTGTTTATCCACTTGCTCCGCACTATGCATCATATCCTGTAACTCTTTTAAATCTGGTTGTTCAGGTTGAGACATTTTGTTCCTTAATCATATGAAACTGACAGTTTAAGGCCCTCATGGCTAGGGTGGCCGAGGTATATACCTTTTTACCCCACCTTTCTAGAGATCTGGATTCCCTTTCTGCAGGGAGTGGATTCTTGGCAGTGGAGGCCTTTAATCCCTTGGGGCCTTGTGAAATGGTTTCAGGGTCAGCATTATGGCCTTTGTAGAGAAATTGGTGAGAGCTGGGTACTCTGTAATACCTATCAGGTTTTACTGGTGCAGGAGGCAGAGAATCAGGGTTAAGGCAAGCCTCCTAATAGACATCATCCAGTACATCCAAAACAGGGGGTATAGCCAGAGGTCTGTGCTGAGGTAACCAAAGAAATTCCCTAAGTCTTCTCTTGGAATCTGAAAAGTCTTGGCCTTCCCAATGGAAGTGTTCCCTCAAAGTGTGCAAGGTTTCCCCAAAAGAAAAATCCTCAGGAGGGGATACAGAAGGAATGGACTGTTCTGCATCCGAATCCTCAAAAGGGGAGTAAGAGTGTTCCTCTGCATCGGAATGTTCTGATAAAATGGATCCCTGATCAGAAGAGGGAGATTCTTCCTCCACTCTGGGTCTCTTGTCAGGAGGGGGCTGAGAACCTCTGATAAGAGTAATTAAATCCTCAGCCATTTTAAGCATCTGTTTCTTAGGCATGGGTCCAGGAGATGGGCCCTGTGCAACAGGCCTCGTGGGATGCCTGGCTGCTTTGGATTTAGTAAAAGCCTTTATTGAAAAAGAAGATGAGGGCCTAAATACACCATGGGTGGAGGTGGACCTGTCCACATTAGTAGGCTCGACATTAGCAGGGGCTTCGGTTGTAGTCTGGGAAAGGACTGAGGACCCAGCGGTCTCGGGTACAGAGAACACCGCCAAAGGAGTGTCGTCGGTAGTCAGGGACTGCAAAGGCGTCTCGCTGAGAACCGGACCACGTGTAGCCTGTTTTGGCGTGGTGTCGGCGGGGTTCCGCGGGTCTCGCATGTCGGTCCTTTTCCTTGCGTTTTTTTGGACAAAACGGTAGTCGGGGTGTCCGACGACATCTTATAATCAAAAGCTTTACCAAAGTAGTGTTGGGCGAACTCCGCCCGACGCTTGATAGTGCGTTTATTGAAGGTAGCGCCAGCGACAGCCGAGACGTCGTGGTCTGGGCCCAAACAAGGTATGCAACGGGAATGGAAATCCTTATGCGGTATTTGCTTCCCACAAGAAATACAATTATTAACTTTTTCTGACATCGGTCTGAGGCAAGAAAAGTTTCCCCAACGGGGTACTTAGCTTTAAAGAAGACTTTGGTTCCAATTTTTTCGTAATTCAGGAGCTGGCCGACCGGCACTTGCGAACTGCTTCTGCTTCGGGCACCGCGCGGCAAAAAAGACTGAAGAACATGGCGTCGGCTGTGTCTTATATACTCTGGCCTTACTGACGTCAGAAGAGTAAGCGACGACAACCGACGCCGGACCAGGACTTTGGAATTCGGCCGACCGAGGGACCGCCTGACGGCTGAAAACCCATCTGTGGTTACTGCAGCTGTATGCACGATGAACATCAGGTATATATCTGGGCTCCCCCATTTGCTTGTCAACATGTTGAAAATCCTTGTTTCCAGTTTCCACTCGTGTAGGTCCATGAGGTTTCTGCTTAGTTCGTCTGCCAGTGTATTTAGTTTTCCTGGCAGGAATTGAGCTTGTAGATGCACTTGGTAGCTCAGGGCTGTGTTCCACAATGCCATGGTTAGTCTGCAGAGGGGGTAAGAATGTGTACCCCCCTGCTTGTTTATGTACCACATTAACACTGGTGTTGCCCGTCTTTACCATTAATTGTCCTGGAAGAATGTGGTCCTTGAAGGCTGTCAGAGCATTCTGTACAGCTAACATTTCTTTTTGATTGATATGCAGGTGCATTTGACTTGGGTTCCATTTGCCCTGAATGCACTTCCCTGCCAGGTGAGCCCCCCCCATGTATAGTGTGATGCATCTGTTGTTAGGGTTTGGGTAGCAGGGGGTAGTATGAATGGTAATCCCTTGTTTTGGTGGCAGGCCTCTGCCTACCAAAGGAACTCTAGACGTAGGCAAGGTATGACAGGAATCATTGCTTCTAGATCCTGAGAATGTTGACACCATAGGCTTTTAAATACCATTGTAGTTTCCTCATATGCAGTCTTGCATATGGAATTAGAAGAATGCAGGAGGCCATGAACCCCAAGGCTTGTAGTATTTGCCTTGAAGATAGCAGGGTTTTTGTGGCCACTTGTTTGAAGTATGTTGTCAAATGAATTTGTTTCTCTGACGTAAGGTGTGCCATCTGGGAAGTTGTACTGAAACTTGCTCCCAGGAATATAATTTGTTGACAGGGTACCAGGTGTGCTTGCTTTTCGTTTATGGTGTACCCCAGACAAGTAAGCACCCTTTGTACAAAGTCCAGATGACTCAAAAGTATGTCCTGGCTTTCTGCTTGAATTAGACAATCGTCCAGGTATGGGTATATTTGAATATTTCTTTGCCTGCAAAATGCAATGACTGGAGCTAGGCACTTTGTGAATACCCTGGGCGCAGTAGATAAGCCAAAGGGCAGTGCAGAGAACTGATAGTGTGTGCAGCCTGCTTTGAAGCGTAGGTAACTACTGCAAGACTCCCTGATTGGGATATGCAGGTATGCTGCCTTTAAATCTAGTGTTGCCAACCAGGCGTCCTTGCCTAGCACAGGGAGCAACTGGTGAAGAGTCAGCATCTTGAATTTTGGAATCACCAAAAAGGTGTTTAGAGTGGACAGGTCAGGGATAGGACACCATGAATTGTCTTTTCCCGGTACCTGGAAAAGTCTTGAGTAGAAGCTTAGTCTCTTTTCCTCTTCAGTACCAACTGAATAGCCCCCATCCTTAAGAGAGAAAGTACTTGCTTTTGGGCCTCTGTCCATTGATTTGGGGGTAGATCTGGCCACCCGCTTGGTGTTGTTAACGTGTGGAAGTGAAATCTGTATTCCTGGGACACTATATTTAAAACCCATTTGTCCTGGGTAATGAGTTTCCCAGTTCTTTGCATGAAGAGCAATCTTTCCCCCAAAGGGGCAGACAGTTGATAAGTGCTTGGCAGTTTTAAAAAAGTCATTGAGACTGTTTATCATGGGGGGGGGGGATTTTACTACCCCCAGATTTGGAAGTGGAGGCCCCTACTGCTTAGTCATGTGCGTACTTTGGGACTGAAGCCTGGGAGCTCTGCTGGATCTGGGTTTGGACTGAGAAGGTCTGGAAGAAGCAGGAAAGGACCAGTTCTTGGAAGGCCAATGCCTACTAATCCTTGGAGGTTGTACTTGTAAAAAATCTTTAACAGTTTGCATAGATTTAGCTTTTTCCTCCATCTTTTTAAGAACTTCTTCTGCCTTGTTGCCATACAGGCGGTCCTGGTTTAAGGGAGCATCCAGTAATTTTGCTTTAACATGATCTGGCATGGATTGCTCCTTAATCCAAGCATGCCTTCTAAGTACAGATCCAGTTACAGCAGCCCTGCAAGATGCCTCTAGTGAATAAAAAAACACATTGCAAAGTATGTTTTCCAACTTGTTCAGCTGAATGCAGTAAATCCTGTAAATCCTTGTTTTCAGCACAACCAGGAATCAACATAATTTTCTGTTTAAGTAATCCAATAACATGCTGTTGATACTTTAACATATGAAACTGGCAGTTTAAGGCCTCAATGGCCAAAGTTGCAGAAGTGTACAATCCAGCGTCCTGGAGACTCTATCAGTGGGGGTAGGGTTTTTGGCAGTAGTAGCCTTAATGCCCTTAGGTCCCTGTGAAATGGTCTCAGGATCCGCAGTAGGATTTTTAAAAAGGAACTTATGAGAGTCAGGGACCCTGTAATATCGATCAGGATTTCTGGGAGCAGGAGGTAGAGAGTCAGGGGCCAAGCTAGATTCCGAAAAGACATAATCAACAATGTGTAGTACAGGAGGTATGGCTAAAGGCCTGTGCTGGGGAAGGAGTAAGAAATCCCTAAGCCTCTTTTTAGAATCAGAGAAATCCTGACTTTCCCAACGAAAATACTCCCTGAGGGTAGCAATGTTTCACCAAAAGAATAATCCTCTGGGGGGGGATGCAGAGGGAATAGAGTCCTCAGCATCAGAATCCTCATAGGCAGACAAGGGTAAATCCTGGTCATCAAGGAAACAGAAAATTCAGAATCCTGGTCAGAAGTATCATAAGCAAACTCAGTCCTAAGTCTCTCAGAGGGGGAAGGTTGGCTTCCCCTCATTAAAGTAATAAGGTCTTCAACCATTCTAAGCATTTGTTTTTTAGGCACAGAGGTCTGGCCATGCAGTCTGGGCGTCAGTTTTCTAGGCATGGTTCGAGTTTTAGGCCTTGAAGAAGAAGATGGCGTTGGTTTAATATGCAAGTCAGTAGGCCTGAATACACCCTCAGAAGCAGGTGCCTGAACAGCGGCTCTGGACCCATCCAAGGTAGAGACATCTGCAGGTTCCACAGTTGAAGCATGTCGCGGCATACCGGACTCGGAATGGGTCTCAGTAGAGGCCTGTGAATCTGAAGTAGCGGGTATCAGGGGCTGCGAAAGCGCATCACAGAGTACCGGTGAACTGGCGACTAGCTTAAGAGAAGCGTCGTCGGGCAGCTTTGTACCTCGGCGGCCTGTCTCTGTCTCTATCTTTGCGTTTTTTCGGAATGTCGGTAGTCGGATGGCTTACCGAAGACTGAACCGAGCACCAAAATATTTAGAAGTGTAAATATACAGACGACAGATAGTTCATGGTTTAAATAAGGCACAAAACCGACAGTGAGGTACATCGTGGTCAGGGCCTAGGCAAGGAATACAGTACAAATGAAAATCTTTATGAGGTATTTGCTTTCCACAAGTAATGCAATTATTTACTTTTACTGACATCGGTTTAGAGCAAAAAAAAGTTTCCCCAATGGGGTACTTAGCTTTTAGTTGAAGCCTTCGGTTCTGAAACTCGAAAATGAAAATTTCAGGAGTCGGACGACCGGCACTTGCGAACTGCTTCTGCTTCGGGCACCGCACGGCAAGAAAGACTGATGTAATGGCTTCGGCTGCATGTTTCATACCCCTGACGTCACGGAAGAAGGGACAGCAACCGACGCAGGACCCAAGACTTTGTTAATCAAGCCGACTGAGGGCTACTGCAAGCAGATAACCCAAACGTGATTACTGCAACAGTGAAACACAAAGATAGCAAACTTCATCTTACTTAAGACAGAGGTGGTAAGTTTCACAGCCCCCACTCTAAAGGATAACAGTGTCCAAGATGCAGGAACCATTACAAATGCACACTATGAGCACCTACAAGGATGCATGGATCGTGCCAGCCCTAGCAAAACCAAGACTCACTCCCCTAAGAGAAAGAAACCAGTCTGGTGGACCCCTGCCACACACAGGCTATACAATAGAAGGAGGAAACTAGTTCAGAAAAAAAGCAAATCCCAAGAAGGAAAGGCATCCCTGATCAGGATCAGTAAGAAACTAAGGTCCCTCACAAAATCATCCAAGGCTAACTTCGAAAGAAAAATAGCAAAGGATTCCAAAGATAACCACAAAGCCTTCTTTAGCTATGTCAAGAATCTAAGGGGCAACTTGCAGATATGCTCTGAGCTAGTGCAAAATAGCACAAAATATACTGAACCTACTGATATTACCAACATCCTGGCAGATAGATTCAGGGCAAACTTCATCCCTCTCTCACCCCCAAAAGGGCCCACAACAATACCGGAAAAGTGTAGCGTCCCGAAAATCACAGACGCACAGGTGAAAACAGCCCTTTCAAAAGCCAAAGGCACAGCGTCAATGGGGCCAGATGGTGTCCCAGGCTGCATCTTGCACGAACTACAGAACGAACTAACCCCCCCCACCTAAACACACTGTTCAACCTCAGCCTTTCCACAGACTACGTTGCCCATAATTGGCGCACAACAACGGTTATTCCGCTCCACAAAGCAGGGGCCACAAAGTACAGTTTTGTACCTACCATAAATGTAGATGTCCGAACAGGATAGCATCTGCAGTCATAACAAATGGGTTGTCCTGTCGTCAGGCAGCCCTTCGGTCGGCCGGATTCCAAAGTCTGGGTCTGGCCTCGGCTGGTGTCGCACTTCACCCGACGTCATCTCTGCTGGTCTTCGGGTATAAAGGCGTCAGCCGACGCCATTTTCCTCAGTGTTTCTTGCCCCAAATGCCAGTTGCCCTCTTGGAAAACTAAATTTTGGGTAAAAGCCAATGTTTCCAAAAAAATAAGCATGTATGTACATATATACAAACAAATACACCATAAGAGATCCCCCCCCAGCTAGCTATTAGGAGGGTAAATACCCTAGGAATACCACAGAGGGGAAGGAGGGTGGGTAATCCTGACTGCAGATGCTATCCTGTTCGGACATCTACATTTATGGTAGGTACAAAACTGTACTATGTCCTTCAAGGATGCATCTGCAGTCATAACAAATGGGTAGAATACCATAGCCAAACTAGGGGAGGAGGAAGAAGAATTATGGTGTAGTTAGGATCCCTTGCAATACAGCAGTGGCAAACCCTGCTCGGGATCTAGAGTATAGAGGTAAGTTATAATGCTTGGCAAATGTATGCACGGAGGTCCAAGTAGCCGCCTCAATAATGTCCTTGGTTGCCACTCCTCGTAAGAAAGCTGTGGTAGTGGCTGTAGCCCTTGTAGAGTGAGGTCTTATGTTCTGTGGAATTGGTTTTCCATGGTAGGAGTAACAGAATCTGATGCAGTTTCCTATCCACTTGGAAATTGTCTGTTTGGAAATTACTTTTCCTTCCCTTCCTGTTGCATAGGCCACTAGAAGCTGGTCAGTTTTTCTATTGCCCTTGGTTCTGTCCAGGTAGTAGCGCAACTCTCTATGTACATCCAAGGTATGCAGCAGTCTTTCCCCCCTGTTCTGTGGATTGGGAAAGAAGGTAGGTAGGTGGATTGCCTGGTTTAGAGACACTCTGGATACCACCTTAGGCATAAATGTAGGATTAGTTCTCATGGATACTCTATCTTGATGGAAGATTAGGAAGGGTTGTACTGCCATTAAGGCCTGTAGTTCCGAAACCCTTCTTGCTGAAGTAATTGCCAGTAGGAAAGCAGTTTTCCAGGATAGGTGTTGAAGATCTGCTGTTGCTGCTGGTTCGAATGGAGGGAGTGTCAATTTTTCTAGCACAAAGTTCAAGTCCCATGCTGGTAATGGTGGTTTCCTAGGAGGTTTTACATTCTTGATTCCTCTGAGGAACTGCCTGAGTAGAGGATGTGAGAAGACAGGGGATCGAAGCTGTATTCTGCAGAAATAGCTGATGCATGTATCTTGATGGAGGAATAGGACAGGCCTGTATGAAGAAGCTCTGCCAAATACTCCAGGATGTTGGCAATATCTATCTTTGACACATCTTTTCCTCTTTCAGTGCTCCAAATGACAAACCTTTTCCATTTCCCTGCATAGTTCCTTCTTGTAGAAGGTCTGCGGGCCTCCAGGATAATGTCTTTAACCCTTTGGGATAAATCTGTGTTAGTTGCTGTTATGTAATGTTCCAGGCAGTTAGTTGCAGAGTTTTTAGATTTGGATGCATGATGTTGTAGTCGTTCTGAGTTAACATCAAAGGCATCAGGGGTAGTGTCCACATTCTCCCCCGTGACATGCTCCTCAGCAATGGATACCAGTGTTGTCTTGGCCAATTTGGAGCTATTAGAATTATCCTTGGACGCTCCTCTTTGATTTTCAGTAGTATCTTGTGCATCAAAGGAAGAGGTGGGAATGCATATGCTGTCAGGCCTTTCCAACTGAAGGATAGAGAGTCCACCTTCCATGCAAGTGGGTGGTATGTCCTTGTGCAGAATTTCTTGAGCTGGTGATTGAGTGGGGATGCGAATAGGTCTATTTGTGGCATTCCCCATTTCTGTGTGATGGCCTTGAAGATGTCCGGGTGTAGCATCCATTCGTGAGCATCCGAGGTAGTTCTGCTTAACATGTCTGCTAGGATGTTTTCTTTTCCCGGTACAAGTATTGCCTGTAACTGAATGTTGTAGCTCAGAGCCATATTCCATAGGTCCAGAGTCATTCGGCATAGGGGGTATGAATGAGTGCCTCCCTGTTTGTTGATGTACCACATGACTGTGGTGTTGTCTGCCCTTATCATCAAATGGCCTTCTTTGAGGAATGGTCTGAAATTCTGGATTGCTAGTTTTACTGCCAGCATTTCTTTTAGATTTATGTGCAGGTGCAGTTGATCTGTGGTCCATAATCCTTGTATGCATTTGTCCAGCATGTGGGCCCCCCAACCTAGGTCTGAGGCGTCCGTTGTGATGGTTTGGCTTGCTTGAAAGTTGTGGAAGGGCAAGCCTGGGTTTGACTGGCATGCTTGAGCCCACCATAGGAACTCTTGTTTCAGGCATGGGATTAGTGGTATTTCGGTTTCTAAGCTGTGCCTGTGTTGAGACCATAAATTCTTTAGGTACCACTGTAGTTTTCTCATATGCAATCTGGCATGGGGGACCAGGATTATGCATGATGCCATGAAGCCCAAGGCCTGCAGTACTTTCCTTGCTGTTAGTTTGTTCTGCTTTGTTAATGCCAAGAAGTAATGAGGGAGTTGTTCTTGTTTTTCTGCAGTTAGGAATGCCATTTGTTTTACTGTGTCCAATTCTGCACCCAAGAAAGTTTTTGTTTGGGATGGTATTAGTCTTGACTTTTTTAAATTGACTGTGTATCCCAGGGCTTGTAGTAAGCAAATGACTCTTTGTAAGTCTTTTGTCAGTTTGCTTTTGTTGTCCGCTTGTATCAGGCAGTCGTCCAGGTATGGATAAATTTGGATTCCTGTAGCCTGCAATGAGCGATTACTGATGCCAGGCATTTTGTGAATACTCTGGGCAGTAGATAAGCCAAAGGGCAATGCTGAGAATTGATAATGCTCTGATCCTGCAAGAAATCTGAGGTATCTTCTGCAATTTGGTCGTATGGGGACGTGCAGGTATGCCTCCTTGAGATCTAGAGTTACCAGCCAACACTCCTTGCCCAGCATGGGAAGAAGTTGCTGTAGGGTCAGCATTTTGAATTTTGGGACAATGATGAATGTGTTTAAGGCGGACAGGTCGAGAATAGGTCTCCAACTTTTCTCTTTTCTTGGTACTAGGAAGAGTCTGGAGTAGAATCCTTTGCCCTGTTCTGTTGGTGGTACTCTTTCCACAGCTCTTATCTTTGTTAATTGAGCTATCTGCTTTAGAGCTTCTTTTTTCTGATTTGGAGGTAGGTTTGGCATTCCTCTTTTTACTGGTAAGGTGTGGAAGTGAAACCTGTAGCCTTGGTCTATGGTCTGCAAAATCCACTTGTCTTTTGTGCTATAGTGCCAATTTTTTGAAAATAAGGCTAGCTTTCCGCCTAAGGGTGCTGCTATTTGTTCCCTGGTAGGCGGTGTCAGAGCCAAGTCACTGTGATTGTCCTGTTGCAGTGGCAATGGTTGTGCCTGTGCCTCGCTGGTTATTGCCTTGCCACTGGCGTCCTCTGTAGGCACCTCCTCTGGATTGATTTCTGCCTCTGGAACGTCTATTCCTGCCTCTCTGAGATTTAGAGGAGTCTGGAAAGGACCAATTTTTGGAAGGCCAGTTCCTGCTAAACCTTGGGGGCTGAACCTGTAAGAAATCTTTAACTGTTTGTACAGATTTTGCCTTCTCTTCCATTTTCTTCATTACTTGCTGAGCAGGAGAACCAAATAGACTGGCTTTATCCATAGGAGCATCTAACAGTTTTGCTTTAACATGATCCGGCAAGACCTGTTCTTTCAACCATGCATGCCTTCTTATAACTGTGCCAGTCATGGCTGATCTAAATGAAGCCTCCAGTGCATCATAGCCACATTTTAAAGAATGGTTACTAACCTGCTGAATGTTATTCACCATTTCTAAAACATATTTCTTATCTAAGGAGTCATCAGAGGACAGTTTCTTAGTTAACTGATCAAGCATAAATTCTTGGTATTGGATCATATGGAACTGACAGTTCAAAGCTCTAGCTGAAAGAGTAGCAGAGGTGTAAACTTTTTTACCCCATCTCTCTAAGGACCTGGATTCCCTTTCAGAAGGGAGAGGGTTTTTTGCTGAGGTCGAAGCTACTGCCTTAGGCCCCTGGGAGATAGTCTCAGGATCTGCAAATGGGGCCTTGTATAGGTGGTGATGAGTGTCCGGTACCCTGTAAAACCTATCTGGTTTGGCAGGGGCTGGAGGTAAAGTATCAGGAGCAGTGCAAACATCATTAAATGCATCATCCACAACAGGCAGAACTGGAGGTATAGCTAAGGGCCTATGTTGCGGTAAGTGTAGAAAGGTCCTAAGCCTTTTTCTTGAATCTGAGAAATCTTGTCCCTGCCATTGGAATTGCTCTATCATGGCATGCAAGGTTTCCCCAAAGGAAAATTCCTCTGGTGGAGAGGCAGATGGAATAGATTCTTCAGCATCGGAATCTTCATAAGTAGAAAAAGGAGCCTCTGGATGGTCTGTAATGTCTGATTCATCAGAAGAATCATCTGGGGACACTGACTCTGGGGGCTCTGCTCTAGGTCTCTTTTCTGGAGGCTGAGAGGCCCTGTCTGGGCGAGATTGGGATCCCCTTATTAAAGAGATGAGATCCTCTGCCAGAGTAAGCATTTGAGAACTGGAACTGGGCCTGTGTGAGGAGGGCTTAACAGGCACTGATTTAGCAGTTTTGGCTGCCTTAGCCCTGGCAAAGGCCTTAATAGACATGGCTGCAGGAGGCCTAGCAGCACCACGTGCTGGGGTAGAGACATCCAAAGGGATGGTGTCTGATAATTCTACAGGAACCACATTAGTAGGCAAAACTTCAGAGGCCGATTCAACTAGGGTAGCAGGAGCCTCGGTAGTAGTCATGGATTCGGCTGAAGATTGAACCGTTTGCTCGGTTTCGGCCGAAACCGAGACACTCGTGGTTTGCTTAACCGTGGTTTCGGCCGAAACCGCGGACCGTGAGTGTCGGTCTTTTTCTTTGCGTTTTTTAACAAATTTGAGAAGTCGGAGGATCCGACGGCATAATGTACGCAAAATCTGAGCCGAAAAACTGTTCAGCAAACTCCGACCGACGCCTAAGCGTTCGTCGGATGAAGGAAGCACAGGCTAAACAGGCTGCTACGTCGTGGTCTGGGCCTAAACAAGGTAAGCAGTAAGAGTGGAAATCTTTATGAGGTATTTGTTTCCCACAAGTTAAACAGTTATTTACTTTTTCTGACATCGGCTGAGGCAAGAAAGAGTCCCCAACGGGGTACTTAGCTATTTAGAAGTCTTCGAAGTAGTATTCGGTAGTAGTAATCTCTGGATCTGACCGACCGGCACTTGCGAACAGCTTCTGCTTCGGGCGCCACGCGGCAAGAAAGACTGAGGAAAATGGCGTCGGCTGATGCCTTTATACCCGAAGACCAGCAGAGATGACGTCGGGTGAAGTGCGACACCAGCCGAGGCCAGACCCAGACTTTGGAATCCGGCCGACCGAAGGGCTGCCTGACGACAGGACAACCCATTTGTTATGACTGCAGATGCATCCTTGAAGGACATCTGACCCTGGTAACTATCACCCCTTAAGCCTGACTAGCCTGGTCTGCAAGGCTATGGAGCGCATCATCATGGAACTCATTACCAAAGACATTGGAAACCTCCAAACACTTGACCCGACCCAGTTCATCTTTGTTAAGAGCAGATCATGTCTACTAAACCTGGCTGACTTCTTCGAGACAGTCACCAAGTTCATAGATGAAAGGAAGGTGGTTCACACAGCCTACCTTGACCTCGTCAAGGCTTTTGACACCATTCCCCACTCGCGGAATTATAGAAAAACTCACCAGCCTGAACATAAACCCCTATGTCACGAGATGGGCTGCCAACTGGCTTATAGACAGAACTCACACAGTAAGAATAGCAGTCTCCAGGTCAGACTCTAAACCAGTCACAAGTGGTGTCCCACAAGGCTCAGTCCTGGGACCCCTACTGTTCGGCATATATTTCTCAGAAGTACAGGCAAAGACAGGAGGACTATGGCTAACCAAGTTCGCCGATGACTGCAAACTGGGAGCCATAACTGACTCTCCGGCTGACACGGACATTCTCTAAAAGGGCCTTACTGAGACGGACACCTGGTGTCAAAGTCATGGTCTCAAGCTAAATGCCAAAAAATGCATAGTCATCCCGTTTGGGAAAAACAAAACACCCATGAATTACTACATAGGTGGCAGCCCCCTTAATACAGAAGGGGTAATAAGAGATTTGGGGACCCAGGTAAATAGTAATCTCTCCTTTGACAATCATATTGCCAAAGTAGTTGGGAAATCCTTCTATACAGCCCATCTAATTAGTAAAGGTTTCACATCTAGAAATAAAGAGGTTATAGTGCCCCTCTACTCGTCACTCATCAGACCCATCATAGAGTACAATGCCCCATTTGGGATGTACCTCACAAGACACTTCCAACAGCTGGAAAGACCACAAATGTACCTCACCAAGAGGATTACTGGCCTCAAACGTATGTCCTATGCAGCCCGACTGGAAAAGCTCCGGCTGTACTTAGTGGCATATCGCTTACTCAGAGGTGATCTCTGCCTGACCTACAACGCCATGTCCAACTCAGAAATGATGGACATGTTCCACCTAAAGAAATCCAAGTCACTGCGAGCCACTCGCTCTAGTGAGCTAAACCCCTCCGCAACAATAAATAGAACATGCCGGAGGGATAGATTCCTGTCACAGACTCCTCATGCTTTGGAACAAAATTCCTAACTACATTAGGTAGAGCCCTTCACTAACACTCTTCAAGAGAAACCTTGACGAGTGGATGGGTAACAGAAAATACACCCCTGGGATCACTTCACTGGCTCTTCTTGACAGAGGCTCAGTTAATCAATCAATGGGGTGGCGAAAGCTGGCACCCTCTGGCTAGGCTTATAAATGCCTTCGGGCAGATAGCCTAGTACCTACGTATGAACCTATGAACATCCATGGAAAGTACAGCCAGGTTACGAGAAAGACACTAAACAGAAAACCACTTCCATTTGGTTAACTCCATCATCCTAGTGAGTGTCCTCAAAAGAAATCTCTTCAAAGGGAGTATCAGGACTAACAGATACTCTTCCTCTGATCCACAGTCCAAAGGAGAGGGAATCTGGGAGGAGTAAGCAAGGGATTCCTCATCTGAATCTGCCTTCTCCTCAGAGGAATCCTGCTCTCTTTCTGTAGGTCTCTCAAGGGGGGTAGATGACTAAGGGTGAATGGAACAGTAACTCCATGAGGAGGTTTTAAAGCGATCAAAGCACTAAAAACTCCTGCGTGAAGGGCTGCCATTCACTCTGTGGATCCTTTTAGTCTTCTACTTTTTTCTTTAAGGGGTCTACCTTAAATTTGAAAGACTCCGACCCTGGATGGCATTTAATAACTGTAGCACGGACTTCTCTGACTAAAATCTGGGGAACACCCCTAGACCCCTCATAAATAATCAGCCGCAGTTCCCCCTGAATGTCCAAAGTGGACAGCTGCATTTCCTACTCAGACGTGCCTAGGGTCAGATCCCTGCCACCCTCCAACCTGGTCATGGCAGAAAAATCTAACAATTAAGCCAGGCAAACCTCCGAGCTATCATTTGCCTCAGGATGGACATCTGATGGAGACTAAACAGCAGAAGATTCTGGCCTAGGATTCTTGGCCTTCTTCCCTGACGGCTGAACCTCAGAGTGGGAAGTTCCCTCCGTTGTGTCTTTAGCAAGAAGCTTAAGATGTTGACTCTCAAGCCAAAGCATCAAAGATGAAAGCCTACTACAAATGGCTTTGGGAACAAAGGCCTGACATATAGAACAGGGTGCATGGTCATGCAAAGTGCAATGGCAAAACAGACACTGTTCATGACAGTCTTTATGGGGAAACTGGCATTTCCCCTTCTTGGACAACATGAAACCCCACAAAAGAAAGATAAGACAAAAAAACATAACGGGGCAATTATATGTAACAACCTGAGTGAACCAGCAACAGAAAGTACAGTTTTGTACCTACCATAAATGTAGATGTTCGAGGATCCACATTGCTGCAGTCCTAACCATTGGGGTAGTCCGCTGTCCAGTCGGCCCGAATACCAAAGTATATGGCTGACGTCGGTCAAGGCGCATTAAACTGATGTCAGGACGTCAGGGTACTAATGCGCATGACCGACGTCATATCCTCAGTCTTTTCTTGCCCCAGATGTCAGAAGACCCTAAAAAGACAAGGCCCAAACCAAAAACACCAAAAAAACCCTGCACCAAACATCTATACAATATATACAAATTTACAAGAATATAGCCTAACCCACACCACCACCCCTAAACACAGAGGGGAAGGAGGGAGGGTAAATTGGACTGCAGCAATGTGGATCCTCGAACATCTACATTTATGGTAGGTACAAAACTGTACTATGTTCTTCATTCCACATTGCTGCAGTCCTAACCATTGGGTAGAATCCCAAAGCAGAGGTAAGGGAGGCTGGCAAATCATAAGGAAGCAGGAGCTGTCAACATGCCTTGCAAAATAGCTGTGGCAAAACCAGCCCTAGATTTAGAGTAGAGAGGAAGGTGGTAATGCTTAGAGAAAGTATGCACTGAACTCCAAGTAGCTGCCTCCAAAATATCCTTAGTTGCCACCCCCCTTAAAAATGCTGTAGAAGTGGCAGTAGCCCTAGTGGAATGAGGCCTAATCCCAGCTGGAATCTCCTTGCCATGATGGGAATAACAAAATGAAATGCAAAACCCAATCCACTTAGAAATAGTTTGCTTAGACACAGGCTTGCCCTGAGAACTCAAAGCAAAAGAAACAAACAACTGCTGAGACTGCCTGAAATCCTTAGTCCTGCTTAAATAATAACGTAACTGCCTATGTACATCCAAAGTGTGCAAAATCTTTTCTCCCTTATTTTGGGGATCTGCATAGAAAGTAGGCAAATGAATAGTTTGGTTTAAAGCCACACTAGAAACCACCTTAGGCATAAAGGAAGGATTAGTGCGTAATGATACCCTATCCTTATGGAAAATCAAAAGGGCTCTACTGCCATAAGGGCCTGCAACTCAGAAACCCTTCTTGCAGAAGTAATAGCCAACAAAAAAGCAGTCTTCCATGACAAGTATTTCAATTCAGCAGTAGCCGCAGGCTCAAAAGGTTGTAGAGTAAGTTTTTCCAACACAAAATTGAGATCCCAAGCAGGAGTAGGAGCTCTACGTGGGGGTCTTATATTCTTTGCCCCTCTAAGAAACTGCTTGAACAAAGGATGCGAAAACAATGGTGGGTCACAATCATAGTGAGCTGAAATTGCTGCAGCGTGAATCTTAATGGAAGAGAAGGACAAACCTTTGTCCAATAACTCAGTAAGATATTGAAGAGCCACACTCAAATTAGGCTCAGAAATCTCCAAATTCTTTGCTGCACTCCAAAATAAAAATCTCTTCCATTTTTCTGCGTACACTTTCCTTGTACTAGGTCTTCTGGCTTCCATAATCACATTTAAAACTTGTTGAGGAAGTTGAGACCTGCTGTGTTTCAAAACAGAATATGCCAGGCTGTTAGATGAAGAGAGTGAAGTTTGACATTCGGTTAAATACTGAGGCAAGAAAAAACCAAAATGTTCCCCAACGGGGTACTTAGCCAACTTTGATTCGGTCTGAAACTCCGACTTCAGAAAATTTCAGAACGCCAACCTGCACTCGCAAAACTGCTTCTGCATCGGACCATGCGGCAAAAAAGACTGAGGATATGACGTCGGTCATGCGCATTAGTACCCTGACGTCCTGACATCAGTCTAATGCGCCTTGACCGACGTCAGCCATATACTTTGGTATTCGGGCCGACTGGACAGCGGACTACCCCAATGGTTAGGACTGCAGCAATGTGGAATGAAGAACATCAGGCATTCAGATCGACAACCAAAAGATGGCATGTGGACTGGCAGTAATGAAGTTCTGAGGATGATATGTCCGGATGTCACCTTTATGCCCTATGCTATACGAGGAGCATACATGTGACGTATGACGTACCTTAAAGCAACCTAAAGGCTTTGGTATACTGGCCAGAGGTCAGGCTGCCCTTGGCAGGGGATCCCTTTTGTAATGAATACTGCAACAGTGAAATGGGAAGACATCTAGTAATGTGATCCAGACACACAACCTTAAGAAACATCTAAGACTGGATGGATATGAATGGGATAAGCATCTTTTACATCTAAGGTTACCAAAAAAAGACAAATAAGGTAGCAGGGGTAAGAGAAGGTGTAGTGCAAGCATTTTGAACTTGGACAGTAATCACAAACTGGTTTAGGAAAGAAAGGTCCAGAATAGGCCATCAGGCATCTTCTTTCTTTAGCAACAGAAACATTCTTGAATACAAATATCTTCCCCGCTGGGAAGAAAAAACTGTTTTTACTGGGTCTACATTTCGTGATCGAACGGAACATTCATCAAATGGCCATTCACTGAATGCAATCACTGAAAGTTCCTTCCCCCGAAAGATCAAATGATTGTAAATAAGTTTATCGAACAATCATAGTTGCCCAACATCAACGGAACAGAACTAGTAAGTACTTACCGGCAACGAAGTGAGAAGGAAACTCACCCTTTCCCCACTGTAGTGTGATCTCGGAGTTGGTATACATAATTAGTGGGGGGGCAAATAACCCCCACATCAGGAGGATTCGTTGTTGATCCCCTCGCATCCAAAGTGAAAGCCTCGGCTCAGAGAGCCATCTGGATCCGAACACATTGGAGCAGACAAGCTCAGAGTCATTGTGGATCCAAAGATACCAGTCTTCTCAGATACGACACAGATGGGCCCAGAGCACTGGGATCCGAGAACTCTGAAACCTTAGGCCAAGTCAGAGGAGGAGTTGATGCTAGAGAGAGCCCCTGATCTGAAGGTGTCAGAACCATAACGGCACCCTTCTAAAGTTGCTCCGTGACTAGATCCCTCATCAACCTAGCCACATCTGCCTCAGTAAGACTCTTGGTAGAGTGAGAGAACACAACTGACACAATCCTAGTGCATCTCTCTAGAAAGGAAGAGGGTATTCTAGATTGGACTGGGGGTATTCTAGATTGGACTGGGTCTAAGGACAGCGAGTAACAGGCTGAGGAAAGGGCTTCAGACCTAAGGTCTTAGGCTCTAAAGCTGTCTTCCTCTTTGGGTGTGGCGACAACTTTTTTCACATCCAACATCTTGGATGCAACTGGAGATGTCAGATCAGACCCTGACACCTTCATTTTCAGCTCAGACGAGGAAGGAGCTTCAGCCGATCTGGATCGCTTTGAATGATCTCTTTGGATACCGATGGTTGAGCTCCAGCGGTAACCTGTGTAAAAGATGAGGGCAACAGTCCTTTCAATATAAGCTTATTCTTATATTCTGTGAGGGCCTGAAGATTAATGGCCTCATAGATGTCACACTGCTGGTTGAGGTGATCTGGTCCCAAGCAATAAACACACAAAGAATGCAAGTCTGAAAAAGGTATTTTGTGTCCACATTGCACCACTTCTTAAATCCCTTTTCTGACACATCCAGGAAGAAGGTACTACCTAAGAAGAGCACAACTCACACACACATACACACACACAAACACACACACGCACAAACATGCACCAATATAAAACTACCAACAACAGAAAATAAAGTAATACAGATAAGTTTAGTAGAATTTTATTTACTTATTTAACAAAGAAAAAGGGAAAGAAAAATACCAACAATGTTAACTGAGAAGACTAAAAAGGTCATAGGGAGAATATCTAATCAGAAGAAAAAGGATAGGGAAAATACCAACAATGGTAATTAAGAGCACTGAAAAGGTCATGGGAGAATAACAGGAGGGTTTACACTGAGGAATGACTAGAAATAGCAGAGAAAAAAAGGTATAATCTAAACAAAAGTACTTATCACCCAAAAATGCTCGAGAGCTACCAGCAACCACGTTTGTTCGCGAAAGTGGCAAACAAGATCTGAGGTGATAGGAGACCACAGCACTGTGGGTAGGGAAGAGAGTTTGCAGGCTTCAGCAAGCTGCAGTAACAGCCGAGTTGGATCAGAGTTTCACAGGTTGAGGATGAATGAAAACTGACATCAAACAGAGTTAAACACAGTTTCTTCAAAGAGAAAAAAAAAACACAGTTTTAGAATGCTTAAATCAACTTTTAAACTGCTGAGCACAAAAGTGAGCTCCTATTTTAATGTACTGCACATTCGCGCCACAGTGAAAAACACACACTCTTAACTTAGTATGTGCTTTCCCACACAGTAAAGTAAATTTGAACATTAAAAATATGTGGTAAGCTTTCCCTACAGGGAATTAATATGTCGAGTAATGGAACAGCATCAAGCCTACCAACGATCCTCAAATGCCCGAGAAGCAGAGCTCTCTGTCAGAAGGACAGCTCTGAAGGGCTTCGTATTCAAACCTACCTTTTTAGACAACACAGCTCTAAAAGTTTAGGTGCATGTAAGGTTTCCTCAAACTTTGGAAGCTGTCAGGCAGTTATACCCTATGCTGGATATAACCCATATAGCCAAGGATACTACAGCAGTGATCAATATGAAAAACATACTGTGGTACTCTATCTACACGGGTGTGATGTCTGGTTCCTGTTACCTCCCCTCCACATACCTCTCAAAAGCACAGATTTTCATAAAATGTCCAGATTTTTGCCTCATATTTTTCATCTGCTCCTCAAAAACTGTGTGGATTTTTTTTTGACAAATCACTGGGGTGATCTAAGGATTAAGGTCACTAAATAATGATATTCATTGCAGTTTCAGACTTTATATCCTTCAGAAAAACATGCTAACACAAATTCTGTTTTTCTATCAACTTTCTAAGTATACAAGAGCAATATTTAAAATGTGTCCCTATTTTTGTGCCTTTGTCCCCCCATTATGTCAGGCTTTGTCCAGATTTCTTGCGCTGATATTGAGAGGCATGACCCTCTCCCCAATCTCAAAAAACACACAGTTAGGTAAACTGGTGAGCTTCTAAACTGAGCTGTCAGAAAGTATGTGCGTGAGGTTTGTGAAGGTATACGGTAATTTATTGGCATCTCTTTCAGCACTGGTTCTCCGTCATGAACCCAATGTTTGCAGGGTAAGCTCCAGCTCTCCTGCAACCTCAAATGAGATAAAACCGGTATCAGACAATGAATGACTGAAAGACTGTGCTGCTCTATATTAAGCTTACAGGTCAATGTTTAAACCTAAATTACAGTATGCCTTCTTTACTTCATTTATGATTTGCCAAATAACATTTTATAAAGGTTGCCAAATTAATCCAGTCTGTAGAAATACAGAAACAACTGCAGCCAAACATCAGCAAAGGCACAGGAAAAAAATCAGGAACTAGCACAGGCCTGGCTATTGTAAGTACTCACTGTAACCGTACAAAAAAGACTTATGTGGCAGCCTGACTCGCACAATGCATGTATCATGTATGCTTACAGACAACGTGACATGACATTCACAATTAAACTTCACTGCTGTGTCAAAGGTCTAGTTCACAGCTTAAGGAAAATTAAAATACTGTTGCATCATGGTAACCTTAAAAGTGGCTGCAAAGAGCAAAGCAACTCAAAGAGTTCAAACATGAATAGCACACAATACAAGTTAATGTTTTTCAACTGAATTATAACAAATATATTCACTTTTATCTCCCTCATCTAATGCCAGCACATTTTCAGAAATAGCAGTACCTAACAATGATGGAAACACAAGGGGACAAAAGCCAAAGATGAACATTTCTTTCCACATACCAGTTTCTTGTCCATGAACTGAAAGTATTGGAGCTACTGCACAGCGAGTCGTTTGGCTCACTTCCTCAACTATTTCCCAAAATTTCAAAGCCTTTTTTTTAAACAGTCCCCCCTCCAGCAATGTCATACTTTCATCCATAAAAGGCAATTCAAAAAATCTTAACAAAATGTCTCTCGGAATGAATCTAACTCAGAAAACCTTGCATTATATCACTCTCAACAGTTGTGCTGTTATAGTAGTTTGTGGGAATGTTTAGACTGGCATGGCAAACTGCATCTCACTGCTTTCTTCCAAAATTTCATTTGGCATTGATGTGGCACTTCAGGGTAAGCATTAGAAGGAATTTCTTTGCTTTTAATATAACTTTAATGAAGTTTTTATTTTATGACATGCATTTAAGCATTCTGGTGTCTATCAGGTGACACACTCTTGCAACCATTTAAAAAGATGGCATACTTTTTTCCTAAAAAGCTAATAATACTAACTACAAAAACTGGATACAATTAATTCAAAGTAATCTTTCTCTACATGGATAACATGAAATCATAAGCTCTCATTCTTCATAACACATTTTGCTCTATCATTGTTTCTCATTAAGCATGTGAAAGGCTGGAGGGAGCCAAGCATCAAAGGAAACAAAACAGTCTTCCCTTGTCTGCTTGTGTTTTTCTTCTCCTTTCTGCATCCTTTCTTTGTCCTCCTGTCTGTGTGGCCTTTCACAGCTGCACATAAAGCAGAATGAATGGAATCTTCTACTTTCATACAAACAAAAAGCAAGACACTTCTGAAAAAGTATTACGATATGAAACAATCAACTGACACTGGAATACAACCACCATGCATAAATGGTAGAGAGAAAGAACTGCACTATAAAAATTAAATAACTAAACAAATATATGAATAAAAACATCAACACTAACATTTTTTGTGCTTTGTAGGCACACTTTTAAGGATGTTAAGATGCTATCAAACAATGGTGTTTGGTCAACTACCCTGTCCAGCATGAGAGATATTGAGGTATTCCCCCAAAAGCCTTTTCCTATTCTTTATATTTTACCAGAGCAATGCTCTTAACCTTCCCCCATTACTATCCTAGACCCCCGACACCATCCATCTCTTTAGCAACATCATTTCTTCCAGTATGGCTTAATGGGGCGACGCAATAAGCTGCAAAGTACGACCTACTGACCCAAGTTTGACTCTGTAGCCTCCACAAGCATGCTTTGTATTTCCCAGCAAAGTAGAAACTACACCAGTGCCTCAGGGTAATCTCTGAAAAGACACTGCTGCATCTAATGGGTCTCACTCAGTTAACAAAAGAATAAAAACATTCTAAACTGCCCACCATGCCCCCTATAAAGATATGCCCTCTCATCCAAATTTCTTCTTCTATTATGAAACTATGTCAAGCTCCAGATGCTAGTATTGGCTTCTTACTAAGTGCAAAACTCTCCTGCAAATCCCACAAATGTGAAATATCAAGTACAAGTTCTGCAATGAATCTCAAAATTCTCTGTGATGACATTAAGTTGTTTTTGGAAGGGAGCTTTATTCACCCATGCACTCATCACTCCATACGCTAATTCAAAGATCACAGTACCTCGAAACAAAATACACAAAAATACATTTTAATTAAGTCTGAGGTTGCAATAACTTATTTACACTTTCTACTTCATTGTTCCAGTTACTATAACACTGTATGTAAGCATATGTAAATACATACACACACACACACACACATATATATATATATATATATAACACTTTATATATATATATATATACACACATATATATACATATATACACACACACACACACACACACACACACACACACACACACACACACACACACACACACACACAAGTACTTCAGTTGTTCAAACATCTACACTGTTGCATGTTCAAAATTTCGAATGTTAGTTTCTGCCTCCCAAACACTAATGCCAGAAAAAAAAAAAAAAAAAGACGGCATCTGGATGTGGGAGATCATAGTACAGTGAGTATAGGGAATTGCCCTTTTCCCCACTGCTGCAGTACCTCAGAATTGGTATACACAAATAGCAGAGGGTTCGAGGGATTTGCCCTCCTGTAAAAACGTGTGCATGTTTTTATTTTTTTACTATTTTTTTATTTCATTTTTATTTTTCAGCAACATTATGTTCAATCTTTTGGGATCAACATTTTGTTTTTTCAAACACTTGAATGTATGTTTAGACTTCTGCGTTTGGAAGCCATCTTTAAGACTGTGTAATTTTCTAAAGAATGAAAAATGAACTTTTCTTTTTAAACTGAAAAGTGTTGGCATGCATAAATATGAATGTGAACACTTTATGTGAAGAGAAAAAATTTGATTTTTTTGGCAGATCTGGCCAGCCGTTTGCCTTTGGCAGGGTATGGAAATGGAACTTGTAGCCTTGTGACACGATATTTAGAACCCACTTGTCCTGGGTTATGATGTGCCAATTTTGAGAAAAAAGTGTTAATTTTCCCCCTGAGGGTGCTGCCAGGAGATAAGTGCTTGGTGCAGGGAGGGGGAAGTCATTGGGACTGTTTCCTGTATGGTTGTGATTTGTCTTCTCCAACTTTGGAGGTAGAAGCACCCCATTGCTTTGGCCTGTATGAACCATGCGCCTGGGATCTGCCCCTTTGAGGTCTGTCTGACACAGGAAAGGACCAATTCTTTGTTGGCCAGTGTCTACTAAACCTAGGTGGCTTTACTTGTAAAAAATTCTTTGACAGTTTGCATAAATTTAGCTTTGTCCTCCATTTTCTTTAACACCTCTTCTGCCTTAACACCAAAATATCATGCTGTAAAGGTGCATCTAATAATTTAACTTTGACATGATCAGGCAGACTTTGTTCCTTTAACCAAGCATGCCTCCTAATTACAGAACCCGTAACTGCGGCCCTGCAGGAGGCCTCCAAAGAATCAAAACCACATTGCAAAGTATGCTTTCTGACTTGTTCAGCTGCATGCAATAAATCCTGCATTTCCTTGTTTTCTGCACATTCAGAGTTTAACAACATTTTCTGTTTAAGCAATGCCATGACATGTTGTTGATATCTGAGCATATGAAACTGACAGTTTAAGACTCTTATAGCCAAGGTAGCAGATATGTAAACCTTTTTCCCCATCTATCCAGTGTCCTAGAATCCCTGTCAGAGGGGGAAGGGTTTTTTGCAGCGGAAGCCTTAACTCCTTTGGGACCCTGTGAAATAGTTTCTGGGTCTGCAGCAGGGTTTTTAGAAAGGAATTTATGAGAATCAGGAACCCTGTAATATCTGTTAGGCTTAACAGGAGCAGGAGGTAAGGAGTCAGGAGTAAGAGTAGACTCTGAAAACACATCATTTACAATGTCTAACACCGGTGGAATGGCTAGTGGCCTGCGTTGAGGTAGTAAAAGGAAATCCCTGAGCCTCTTTTTAGATTCTGAAAAATCTTGGCTCTCCCAGTGGAAATGCTCCCTCACGGTATGCAAGGTTTCCCCAAAAGAATAGTCCTCTGGAGAGAAGCTGAAGGTATAAATTCTTCAGCATCAGAATCCTCATAAGGGGGAAGAGAATATTCCTGATCAGAAGAGGAATTAGAAGAAATAGAAACCTGATCTGAAGATTCACAGTCAGTCTCTTGCCTAGGCCTCTTATCAGGAGGGGGATGGGAACCCCTGATCAAGGTAATTAAGTCTTCGGCCATTTTGAGCATCTGTTTTTTGGGCATAGAAGCCTGCCCACGTGGCTCTTGAGTTTGTTTCTTTGCGTTAGAAGGTGCTTTAGCCTTTGCCTTTGAAGCTGAGGTTGGTTTAATGTAAAGATGTTTAGGTCTGAATACACCCTCAGAAGCCGGTGCCTGCACAGCGGCTCCGGACCCATCTGAAGGAATAGCATCTGAGGCTCCAATACCTTGAGTTTCCAGCGGCATGGCCGACTCCACGTGGGAGTCAGTAGTGGCCTGTGACTCTAAAGTAGCGGGTGTCAGGGGCTGCGAAAGCGCCTCACTGAGAACTGGCAACTGGCTTAGGAGAAGCTTCGTCGGTTTTGGGCCTCGGTTGTCTATCTCTCTCCTTTTCTTTGCATTTTTTGTGAACACCGGTAGTTGGATGGCTATCTGACGACATTTCTGGATAATTAAACTGGCGTCCAAAATAGTTTAAAGCAAAATCATACCGACACTTAATAGTGCGTTGGTTAAATCTAGCACAAAACAGACAACCAGAAAAGTACAGTTTTGTACCTACCATAAATGTAGATGTTCGAAGATCCACATTGCTGCAGTCCTTACTTATGGGTAGTCCGCTGTCCTCGGTCGGCCCGAATACCAAAGTATTAGGCTGACGTCGGTCATGGGCGCCTAGATCTGACATCAGAGCGTCAGGGTATAAAGGCGCATGACCGACGTCATATCCTCAGTCTTTTCTTGCCCCAGATGTCAGAAGGCCAAACAAGAAAGGCCACAGCCAAAAACAGAATACCTCCCAAAAACAAGCCCAACAACAACCATCACCTAAAGCATAGCACCATGTCAAACTACAGTGGGGAAGGAGGGAGGGTAAATTGGACTGCAGCAATGTGGATCTTCAAACATCTACATTTATGGTAGGTACAAAACTGTACTATGTTCTTCATCTCACATTGCTGCAGTCCTTACTTATGGGTAGAATCCCAAAGCAACGGGAAAGGGAGGTTGGTAAAAATCATAGAGCATTAGGGGCTGCTAAAATGCCCTGTAAAATTGCAGTGGCAAATCCAGCCCTAGACTTAGAATAAAGAGGAAGGTGGTAATGTTTAGAAAAAGTATGCACTGAACTCCAAGTAGCTGCCTCCAAAATGTCTTTTGTAGCTACCCCCCTTAGAAAGGCCGTAGAAGTAGCAGTAGCCCTAGTGGAATGAGGCCTGATTCCAGCAGGAATCTCCTTACCATGATGGGAATAACAGAAAGAAATACAAAACCCAATCCATTTAGAAATAGTTTGTTTTGAAACAGGTTTACCCTGTGAACCCAGAGCAAAAGAAACAAACTGCTGAGACTGTCTGAACTCCTTGGTTCTGCTCAAATAATAACGCAACTGTCTGTGAATATCCAAAGTATGCAAAATTTTCTCCCCTTTATTTTGGGGGTTTGCATAAAAAGTAGGCAAATGAATAGTTTGGTTTAAGGCCACACTAGAAACCACTTTAGGCATAAAGGAAGGATTAGTACGCAAAGATACCCTATCCTTATGAAAAATCAGGAAAGGCTCCACTGCCATGAGGGCCTGTAATTCAGAAACCCTTCTTGCAGAGGTAATGGCCAACAAAAAAGCAGTTTTCCATGACAAATACTTTAACTCGGCAGTAGCTGCAGGCTCAAAAGGTTGTAGAGTAAGTTTTTCCAACATAAAATTGAGATCCCAAGCAGGAGTAGGAGCTCTACGTGGGGGTCTTATATTCTTTGCCCCTCTAAGAAATTGCTTAAACAAAGGATGAGAGAATAAAGGAGGGTCACAATCATAGTGAGCAGAAATGGCTGCAGCATGGACCTTTATCGAGGAGAAAGACAAACCCTTGTCCAATAACTCAGTAAGATATTGAAGAGCAACACTTAAATCAGGTTTGGAGACATCAAAGTCCTTTCCTTTGCTCCAAATAAAAAATCTCCTCCATTTATCAGAGTAAACTTTCCTGGTACTAGGCCACAGAGTCCCTTGTTTAGGTGACATTCCTGAGCCCACCACAAAAACTCCTTCTGAATGCAAGGTATTATCTGAATGACAGTGTCTAGATCTTGGCAGTGCTGTGTCCATACATTTTTGAGATACCATTGAAGCTTCCTCATATGCAATTTGGCATTGGAAAGCACCAGAATACAAGATGCCATGAACCCCAAGGCTTGAAGGACTGTCCTTGCAGTCAGCCTGGATCGTAGAGACATTTGATGGAAATAAAGAGAAAGGCTTCTTTGTTTGTCCGGGGTCAAAAAAGCCATCTGGGAAGCTGTATTCAGTCTCACACCCAGAAAGCACATGTCCTGAGAGGGTACTAGACTGGACTTTGTTTCGTTCACAGAATACCCTAGGCATCTTAGCACTGCTATGACATATTCCAAATGCTGTAGAAGGTCTTCCTTTTCTTGAGCCAGAATCAGGCAGTCGTCCAAGTAAGGATAGATTTGAATTCCTTTTAGCCTGAAGTAAGCTATCACTGGAGCCAGAACCTTTGTGAATACTCTGGGCGCAGTAGATAAGCCAAAGGGCAATGCAGAGAACTGATAATGAGAATTTCCAGCTCGAAAACGCAGATACTTTCTGCAACTTAGTCTTATAGGCACATGAAGGTAAGCTTCCTTGAGATCTAAAGTTACCATCCAGTGATCTTTGCCCAGCAGAGGTAAAAGCTGTTGTAACGTCAACATTTTGAACTTTGGAATGTCCAGATAAGTGTTGAGGATAGATAAATCCAAAATTGGTCTCCACGTGTTCCCCTTCTTTGGTACTAGGAACAGGCGAGAATAAAATCCTAGGCCCCTTTCTGGCACAGGGACTGACTGAATGGCTCCTATTTGGAGCAACAGAGAAATTTGCTTGCGAGCCTCTGTTCTTTGTAGAGGAGGAATGTCTGGCATGCCTTTGAAAGGAGGCAAGGTATGGAAATAAAACCTGTAACCGTGGTGAATGATATCCAGAACCCATTTGTCTTGGGTAACTAAATCCCAATTTTCTTTGAAAAGAGACAGCCTTCCTCCTAGAGGTGCCGCCAGGCGAGAATATACTGGCAGCTGAAAAGGCAGGTCATTGGGTCTGCTTACGAAAGGACTGACCCCTGCCCTCACCAGAAGTCTGAGCAGGTGAACTCCCTGTCCTAGACCTAAAAGAACCTTGAGCTCTGCCCCTACCACGTCTAGACCTACCCCTAGACTGGGAATCATAAGCAGGATAAGTCTACCCCTTAGTAGGCCAATTTCTACTAAACTTCGGAGGCTGCACCTGCAAAAAATCCTTAACAGTTTGCATAGACTTAGCCTTGTCCTCCATTTTCTTTAAAACTGCTTCCACAGGCGAACCAAACAACACATCAGACTGTAAAGGAGCATCCAAAATCCTTGTCTTAACATGCTCAGCTAAGTTCTGATCTCTCAACCAGGCGTGCCTACGAAGAACAGAACCAGTGGCAGCCATCCTCGAGGAGGCCTGAACAGCATCAAAACCACACTGCAAAGAATGCTTTCCCACTTGTTCAGAAACATGAACTAAATCCTGCAGCTCTTTACACTCAATACCTTCAGCCAGAGCATCCACCTTAGACTTCAATTGTGAGAGGAGATAATTCTGATATTTTAACATATGAAACTGACAATTCAACGCCCTCATGGCTAAAGTGGAAGAAGTGTACACTTTCTTTCCCCATCTATCCAAAGCCCTTGCCTCTTTATCAGGAGGAACAGGATTTTTAACCACAGAAGCCTTCACACCCTTAGGCCCCTGAGAGACAGTTTCTGGGTCCGCCCTAGGACTCTTAAAAAGATACTTATGGGCTTCAGGCACCCTATAGTACCTATCCGGTTTAACTGGGGCAGGAGGCAAAGAATCAGGATTTAGTGAAGCCTCTGCAAAAACATCTTCTACAACATTCAGAACAGGAGGTATAGCTAAAGGCCTATGCTGGGGTAAAAACAAGAATTCGCTAAGCCTCTTCCTGGAATCAGAGAAATCTTGACCTTCCCATTTAAAATGCTCCCTCATGGAATGCAGGGTCTCTGAAAAAGAAAAATCCTCAGGAGGCGAAGCTGAAGGAGTAGAATCATCCACATCAGAATCAGAATAAGGAGGATACTCCTGCAAGTCCTCAGCAGAGGACTCAGAAGCCTCCGAACATTGCTCAAAACTCTCAAACTCAGGTTCCACCCTAGGCCTCTTATCAGGAGGGGGCATAGAACCTCTAATCATAGTAATCAAATCCTCTGCCATTTTTAGCATATGCTTCTTAGGCAAAGACCCTGAAACACTTGGAGAAACCCCCACAGAAGCTAAAGTAGGCCTGCCTCTTAAAGAAGCCTTGGCAACAGAAGGCGAGGCCCTAACCACCTTAGGAAGAGAGGGAAGAACAGCCACCTGAGAAGCCCCTTCAGCCTGGCCTACTTCCTGAGAGGAAACATCCTGCAACAATAAAGTTTCTCCCTGAGACTCCAAAGAAACTCCTGGCAGAACCTCCGGCTCCACTGAGCCCTCTAAAGAACCGACGTCCGGGACTGTCGGTTCTTCCCCTCTAGGCTTCGCTGCTTTGTCCTTGCGCTTTTTGGCTGAAGCGGGCGTCGGAGCATCCAACGGCATTTTATAATTACAACGCTTCCCAAACACTAACCTGGCACAGTCTAACCTTCTCTTAATAGTGCGTTTGTTAAATCTAGCACAACAGCGGCATCCAACAACGTCGTGCTCAGGCCCTAAACAAGGTATACACAAAGTATGGTAATCCCTATGAGGTATCTGTTTCCCACAAGAAATACAGTTATTCACTTTTTCTGACATCCGGTTAAATACTGAGGCAAGAAAAAACCAAAATATTCCCCAACGGGGTACTTAGCCAACTTTGATTCGGTCTGAAACTCTGACTTCAGAAACTTTCAGAACGCCAACCTGCACTCGCAAAATTGCTTCTGCATCGGACCATGCGGCAAAAAAGACTGAGGATATGGCATCGGTCATGCACATTAGTACCCTGACGTACTGACGTCAGTCTAATGCGCCGTGACCGACGTCAGCCATATACTTTGGTATTCGGGCCGACTGGACAGCGGACTACCCAATAGTTAGGACTGCAGCAATGTGGAATGAAGAACATCTTCAGACTGTAAAGGGGCATCCAGAATTCTAGACTTAACATGCTCAGACAAATTCTGATCCTTAAGCCAGGCGTGCCTACGAATAACTGAACCAGTGGCAGCCACCCTAGAAGAAGCCTGTAAAGCATCAAAACCACATTGCAAAGAGTGCTTTCCCACCTGTTCAGAAACATGCACTAAATCCTGCAATTCTTTACACTCTATGCCCTCTGCCAAAGCATCCACTTTAG
Organism: Protopterus annectens; assembly: GCF_019279795.1. Classification (NCBI taxonomy): domain Eukaryota; kingdom Metazoa; phylum Chordata; order Ceratodontiformes; family Protopteridae; genus Protopterus; species Protopterus annectens. Next base: position 1,137,345,421 of record NC_056737.1, read on the forward strand.
ATCTTAGCTGAGAAAGGAGGAAATTCTGATACTTCAACATATGAAACTGGCAGTTCAAAGCTCTCATTGCTAAAGTAGAAGAGGTATACACCTTCTTACCCCATCTATCCAAAGCTCTAGCTTCCTTATCCAGAGGAACCGGATTCTTAACAACAGAGACTCTAACACCCTTAGGCCCCTGACTAATAGTTTCTGGGTCCGCCCTAGGACTCTTATAAAGATATTTATGAGCCTCAGGCACCCTGTAATACCTGTCCGGTTTAACTGGAGCAGGAGGCACAGAATCTGGATTAAGGGAAGCTTCCGAGAAAACATCTGAAACAACATCCAAAACCGGAGGTATAGCTAAGGGTCTATGCTGTGGTAAAAACAAGAACTCCCTAAGTCTCTTTCGTGAATCAGAGTAATCCTGTCCTTCCCACTTAAAATGCTTCCTCATGGAATGTAGAGTTTCTGAAAATGAAAAATCCTCTGGAGGAGAAGCAGAAGGAGTGGAATCCTCTGCATCAGAATCAGAATAAGGAGGGAAATCTTGAATGTCCTCAGCAGAAGATTCTGAATCATCTGAGGCCTGCTCCAAACTTTCCAACTCTGGCTCCATCCTGGGCCTCTTATCAGGAGGGGGCATAGAACCTCTAATTAAAGTAATCAAATCCTCTGCCATTTTAAGCATGTGCTTTTTAGGCACAGACCCTGAAGAACCAGAACTGACACCAGAGGAAGGCAAAACAGACCTGCCCTTAGAAGGAGCCTTAGAAACAGTAACAGAAGGCCTAACCACCTTAGGCATAGAAGGGAGAATAGTAACCTGAGAGGCCCCTTCAGCCTGACCTGCCTCCTGAGAGGCCACATCATGTAAAATCAAAGTTTCCCCTGGGACTCAACAGAAACTTCAGCCGGATCCACCTGTTCAGCTGTAGCTTCTAAAGATCCGGCGTCCGTAGACGAATCATCCTGCCTAGGCTTTAAAGATTTGTCTTTGCGCTTCTTAGTAGAAGCAGGCCGGAACATCCGACGGCATATTATAATTACACCTCTTGCCAAAGACTAACCTAGCGCAATCTAACCTCCGTTTATAGTGCGCTTATTAAACCTAGCACAAAACCGACACCCAACTACGCCGTGCTCTGGTCCCAAACAAGGAATACAAAGCGGTGGTAATCCCTATGCGGTATCTGTTTCCCACAAGAAATACAATTATTCACTTTTTCTGACATCCGGTAAGTAACTGAGGCAAGAAAAACAAAAATATTCTAACGGGGTACTTAGCCCAACTTGGTATCGGTCTGAAACTCCGAAAATGAAAAATTTCAGAACGCCGAACGGCACTTGCAACGCTGCTTCTGCATCGGACCATGCGGCAAAAAAGACTGAGGATATGACGTCGGTCATGCGCCTTTATACCCTGACGCTCTGATGTCAGATCTAGGCGCCCATGACCGACGTCAGCCTAATACTTTGGTATTCGGGCCGACCGAGGACAGCGGACTACCCATAAGTAAGGACTGCAGCAATGTGAGATGAAGAACATCATTGTGATCAGGGCCTAGACAAGGAATACAATAAGAATGAAAGTCCTTATGAGGTATTTGCTTTCCACAAGAAATACAATTATTTACTTTTTCTGACATCGGTCTGGAGCAAGAAAAAAGTTTCCCCAACGGGGTACTTAGCTTTATTGAAGACTTCGGATCTGAAACTCTAACACAAAAATTTCAGGAGTCGGCCAACCGGCACTTGCGAACTGCTTCTGCTTCGGGCACCGCTCGGCAAGAAAGACTAAAGAAAATGGCGTCGGCCGCAACTTTTATACCCCTGACGACCTGACGTTAGGGAAGGGGCATCAGCAGCCAACGCAGGACCCATGACTTTGGAATTCAGGCCGACTGAGGGCAACCTGCCAGCAGGATTACCCAAATGTAATGACTGCAACAGTGAAACACGAAGAACATCTTGTATGAATCAGGAACCCTGTAATATCAGTTAGGTTTTCTGGAAGCATGAGGCAAAGAATTAGGGGCCAAACTAGATTCCGAAAAAAAGGCATCATCAACAGTGGCTAGTACACGAGGGAAAGCTAAAGGCCTATGCTGAGACAGGAGTATGAAATCCCCAAGCCTATTTTTTGAATCAGAAAAATCCTGGCTTTCACAGTGGAAATGCTCCCTTAGAGTATGTAAGGTTTCGCCAAAAGAAAAATCCTCTGGAGGGGAAGCAGAGGGAATACAGTCCTCTGCATCAGAATCCTCATAAGTAGATAAGAGCAAATCCAGATCATCAGAAAAATCAGAATCCTGGTCAGAAGATTCATAAACAACTTCAGTCCTAGGTCTCTTAGAAGGGGGAGGTTGGCTTCCCCTGATTAGAGTTATAAGATCTTCAGCCATTCTTATCATTTGTTTTTTAGGCATAGAGGCCTGAGCATGCAGCCTGGATGTTGGTTTCTTAGGCATGGTTCAAGATTTAGGCCTAAATGAAGAAGGAGGCATCGGTTTAATATGCAAGTCCGTAGGCCTGAATACACCCTCAGAAGCCGGTGCCTGCACAGCGGCTCCGGACCCATCCAAGGTAGAGACAACCGCAGGTTCCACAGTTGAAGCATCTCGTGGCATACCAGACTTCGAATGGGTCTAAGTAGAGACCTGCGAATCATAAGTAGCGGGTATCAGGGGCTGTGAAAGCACCTCACTGAGTACCGGCGAACTGGCGACTGGCTTAGGAGAAGCGTTGTCAGCAGCTTTGGACCTCGGCGGCCTGTCTCTGTCCTTATCTTTATTTTATTTTATTTATTTTACATTTGTTGACCGGGATAGTCCAGCTGGATACATATCCGTTTTCAGTGGAGGCCCGGGGAGAAAAGCTCCAAGGAAGAGAGGTACAAGAGCACATATTACAAACATTACAATGGAAATTGAACATTTAGTATAATACGTTAAATACACTTATGATATTAGAAAAGTACCAAAAAATAGTGATACAAGAGCAAATATTCCAAGCAATACAACAGAAATTAGACATTTAGTACAGTAAGTTGGTACGCTTCTAATTATGGGTTAGAACAATAAGTAAGTAAAAAAGATGGATCTTTGCGTTTTTTCAGAATACTGGTAGTCGGGTGGCTAACCAATGACATATCTGGATAGTTAAACCGAGAACCGAAACATTTAGAAGCGAAAATATACCGACAGCAAGGTACGTGGTGGACAGGGCCTAGGCATGGATTACAGTACGAATGAAAATCTTTGTGAGGTATTTGCTTTCCACAAGAAATGCAGTTATTAACTTTTACTGACATCGGTAAGGAGCAAGAAAAAGTTTCCCCAATGGGGTACTTATCTTTAGTTTAAGACTTCGGTTCTGAAACTCGAAAATGAAAATTTCAGGAGTCGGCTGACCGGCACTTGCAAACTGCTTCTGCTTCGGGCACTGCACAGCATGAAAGACTGATGTAATGGTGTCGGCTGCATGTTTTATACCCCTGACGACTCGACGTCATGGAAGAAGGGACAGCAACTGACGCAGGACCCAAGATTTTGTTAATCAGGCCGACTGAGGGCTACTGCAAGCAGATAACCCAAATGTAATGACTGCAACAGTGAAACACGAAGAACATCTGGGTCTGATTAGCAGCTTGAGGGAAATGGATAAGCCAGGTGGAAGGGATACATCTTTCAGGCTTTGTCCCTGTGCTGCAGTGAAACCTTGATTGCAGGTATGTGGGTGTGTGCTCGTTTTGGTGGGAAGGGGGGGGGGCAAGCCTGCCAAGGATAACATTGCTCCTTAGGTACAACAAAAATGCAAAAGAGCACACCTGCATGGTAGCCTATGGCAGCCTACCACAGCAGGCATTGCACCTCACCTGCTAGCCAAAAAAGAAAAGTAAAGGAGCAGGAAAAAAATCTAGACTCCTCGCAGGATGACATTCCATGAGCCCTGATTCCTATCTCCTGTGCCTAGAGTCTTTGAATGCTGAGAAGGAAAGGAATGAGTGCTCTTCTGACAAGTTGTGAAGCCCCATATACCTATCTATTCACCATCTTGCCAAACTCTGTGCTAATTAAACACACACATTTATAAAGAAATGTATTTCTAAAATACAAAAAAAAATACACTTCAAAGCAACTGCTTGCATTTGTCTGCAATGTCCATTTGAAAGGGAGAACCTCTACACACCTCTTTTGTATCAATACAAAATCCATTAACTTAAGTAAACAAAAGCTGTAAACACACACATTTAAGTTACACCTTTTTGTACAAAGCCTAATACAACAGAAAAAACAGTTGTGTAAAATCTTACCATAATAGATTTCCTTCTCTTCTATGTTGCAGTATTCTTCACATGTCCTCCAGCCAACGACCTAATGTTCGGCCAGTATACAACAGCTTTTAGTTACTGCAAGTACATGGGACTTTCCACATATGTACTGACAATGTCAGCCATAAAAAGGACGCCCGCCGCAATGTTTTGAGCAGATGGAATGGAATGCAAACCGCAAGAAGAGTCGCCTTGCACTGAATTGCCATGCCCTGAAGAAGCTGTCAAAAGAGACAAAAATAGAAGTTATGTACTTGGCATAACGTTCCATCTGCGTAGTTAGACTTCATTTGTCATCAGCCTGTGGGCTTCAGATCTGGACCGGATCAGAGACTGCAGTTGCACCAGATTCAGATCTAAGCTCCAAGCTCCTAACCTTACCCATAACACCACTGCATCTCCTTCCTTCCCTCAGATCGAGTTTGCCACCCAACACATGAGCCCGATCAGCAAAACCTGACCCGCAAGTAAAAACAAGAGGGCCGCAAGGGTACTATCTCTTAGTCATTCAAGTGAAAGAACACAATAACAAGGCCAGGGGGAAGGAGGGAGAGATGGCTGATGACAAATGAAGCCCAACTATTCAGATGGAATGTTATGATAAGTACATAACTTCTTTATCTGAAGTAGTTAACTTTATTTGGTCATCAACCTGTGGGACAGAGTCCCCAGCTACCACAACCTTGGAAGGCCCTCATGGAAGGATATTCCAGAGTACTGCGGAGCCAAAGGATGCTTTCCCTCTGGAAACCATGTCCAATTAATAATGAGAAATGAAAGTATGAGATGAGGACCAAGTAGCCGCTGAACAAATATCGCCCAAGGATACTCTGGACCAAAAAACAGCAGACATAGCCATAGACCTGGTAGAATGGGCATGAACCCTCCCCGGAATAGGCACAGGGCATGAACCCTCCTCGGAATAGGCATACCTTTATCTTTGTAAACTTGCAGAATGCAAAGGGAAATCCACTTGGCAATCGTCACCTTGGAAACTGGTTTGCCTAGAAAAGGTCTGGCAAAGGACCCAAATAATTGGTCAGACTTGAGAAAGGGCCTAGTCCTGTATAAGTAGAAACATAACTGCCTATATCCATCTAACAAATGTAGTTAATATTCCTCCCTGTTCTGAAAATTTGGGAAAAAGAGAGATAGATTGATTGATTATTTGATTCTGAAGCCACTTTAGGCAAAAAAGAAGGATTAGTCCGAAGTGAGACCCTGAATTTATGAAAAATCATATAAGGGGGTTTAACAGATAATGCTTGAAGTTCTGACACTCTCCTAGCTGAGGTGACAGCCACTAGGGAAGTTGTTTTCCAAAACAAAAATTTCAAGTCCACAGAGAAGGGCGGAGCAACTAACGCCTGTAAAACTAAGGCAAGGTCCCAAGGAGGGGTTGGGTCCTTAAACGGAGGCCTTAAAAGAAAGGTACCTTTAATAAAGTTTTTGCAGAGTCTGGAGGAAGCTAAAAACTCCATGTTTTCACCTATGTGGAAATTGCAAATGGCAGCCAGTTGAACTTTTACCGCAGAAGAGCTGGCACCCTGCTGGAAAATCTGTGCTAAAAATTCAAGAACTGCTGGCACTGGAGCTGTAAAAGGGTCTAAATCCTTCCAAGAAGTCCAGATGGAAAAACGCTTCCATTTACTACTGTAAACTTTTCTGGTAGACGACTTATGAGCGACCACCAGAATATATCTAACAGGGGAAGAAAGTCCGGGAGACCTGGCAATCAATGGAACTGGAGCAACCAAGCAGTGAGCTTCAGACTGCCCAATTCTGGAAGGGGAATCCCAGATGGGTGCGAAATGAAATCCAGGATCAGATCCAAGATCCGAGGAGGAGCTACCAGATGAGACCACAGACAGGGAACCAGATTTGGGGAAGCCAGAATAGGGCAAAATGAGGATGACCCTGCTCCCCAACCAACGAGCCTTCTGTACAAACTTTGTCATGAGAGGTAATGGAGGGTATGCGTAAAGAAGACCGGGGGGCCAAGCATGGACCAGAGTGTCTCTGGGGGGTTCCCCCTGTGGGGGGATCAGTGCAAAGAACTCGCTGGACTTTGCGTTGGAAGGAGATGCGAAGAGATAGCAGCAAGGCCGACCCCACTTGAGGAAGATCTGCTCTGCTATATAAGGATTCAGGGGTCTATATTACATTCTTGAATGTTGACAATGTCGAAGCTGACATTGTCGACACGAGAATATCGAACGCTCAGAACCTCGAGCGTGTAAACGGAAATCTCCATAAGGGGAGATTTCCGTTTACTGCAATGTAATGCGTTCTCTGAGTTGGTATATTTAAGTAGCTGGGGGTGTGGGGGGTGCAGGTGGGCTTGCCCTCCTGCTTAAACTCGTTAGGGTACTTTTTTCTTTTTTGTTTATTTTTTTTATACGCTTGAAATTCTGAGCGTTCGACATTGTCGACATTCGAGAATATAATATAGACCCAGATTCAGAGACCACTCGTAAGGCAATGGGATAGTCCTGCTCAATTTGTCTGCCAGTATGTTGGACTGACCTGGAATGCACGTTGCTATCAGAAAACGGTTGGTGGAGATCGCCCATTCCCACACTCTCATGGCCTCTTGACAAAGGGGGTAGGACCTGGTTCCTCCCTGTTTGTTGATGTACCAGACCACCGACACATTGTCTGAATTGCAATAGTTCCCAGAGGGCGAAAGGCATGAAGGGCCTGCAACGTTAATAAGATCATCCCTCATCTCCAGAACATTGATATGCAGACTGGTCTCGTTCAGGGACCATGTGCCTTGGACTGTCCTGCCCGAGCAATGTCCCCCTCCACACCCTAGTCGGGAGGCGTCCATGCTCACCGTGGCTTGGGGAGGGGCTATAACAAAGGACCATCCCTCTACTACCTCCGGAGAGCATAGCTACCAGATAAAGGACTTCCTGCATGCCTCGCTTATGCGAATTGGATGTTTCAATGGCTGATCCAATAAGGACCACTGGACTGCCAACGTCCACTGCAGAACCCGCATGTGAAGACGAGCACAAGGAAGAAGAGTGACAGCGGGTGCCATGGATTCAATGGCTCTTAACACCACCTTGGCTGGGGGATAGGGATACTGAAGGATTGCAAGAACATGAAGATTTAAGCTCCGAACTCTCTCTCTGAAGTCAGAAAGACTGGATTGCAAGATGTCTATTCTCACCCCTATGTAGTCCAGGACCTAAACAGGTTCTAGAGAGGACTTGGCTCCATTTACTGTGAAGCCCAGCAAATCTGACAACTTCCGGAAATATTTTCTGGCTTGATAGAGTAGATGCCTGGTGGGAGCGGCAAGGAGCCAATCGTCCAGGTATGAAAAGACCTGTATGCCCTGAAGTCTCAGGTGAGCCGCTACTGCTGCCATGGCCTTGGTGAACACGCTGGGGACTGTGAGGAGACCGAAGGGTAGGGGCCGGAACTGGTAGTAATTGGACCCTAGCCAAAAGTGGAGGAACTTTCTGGAGCATCTGTGCATCTTTATATGGTAGTACGCATCCTGGCGGTCTATTGAGCACATCCAGTCATTTTCCTGCAGATAAGGCAGGATGCATTGCAGAGTGACCATCCAGAACCTTTCTTTGGCAACTGACAGGTTTAGAGTGGAAAGGTCGAGAATCAGCCTCAAGTCCCCAGTCTTTTCTGGCATCGAAAAGAACCTGGAATAGACGCCTGATCTGGACTGATCGGGGGGGGGGGGGCAAGCTGGATGGCATATTTGCTTAGCAGCTTTTATACTTCGAGCGCTGCTGCCTCACTTGCGTGGATGGAACGTCTGGGAGGTACTTCGGGGGAAAGAAATGTGTCACAAAGGGAATTGTGTAACCTCTGGATATTATTTGGAGCACCCAAAGGTCTGTTGACACGGACTCCCACGCCATGAGGTGCATCGAAACCCCCCCCCCCCCCGATTGCCTCCAGAGCAGAGCAGTTGGGCAGACCCTAATGGTAGCTGTGCAGGGTCTGTCTGAGAATAGTTCATGGGACCCAAAGTTCTTTGGACCCCCTCTGCCTCTGGGCCAGTGTCCTTCTTGCCCCCTCTGCCTCTAGGGGAAAAGGAGTCTTGAGTGTCCCGGGAATACTAAGACTTCTGGAACCACATCTTCTTTTGCCCCCGCCGATTCCTGGAAAAGGATCTTTGCGAGTTAGAGAAGCGGATCCCAATGGCAGACCGTGTCTTCCCATCCTTCTCACTCTGGACAAGTGTGTCACAAACCGGCCTCCCAAACAAGGAAGAGCCATCAGAGGGAGCATTCGCAAAAGACGCCTTGAAGAGTTCCGCGAAATTACACAGCCAGAGCCAGGCGTGTTGCCTCATGGCAACCCCGAACCCAGCCGCCCGTGCCGCTCCTTCGGTGGCATGAAAAAGGAGGCACATGGACGTTTTGGTAACCGCTTTCAGAGTGCCATTCATGTAGAGACTGTGCGTTTATCCTCTGGTGACATGGACTCCGGGGGAGGCCCAGTATACTCTTATCAGGTCATGCTGAAGTCTGGTGACGTGGGCCATATAATTCAGTACCCTTATACAAAAGGTGTCTGAAGCATAAGTCTGCTTTCCCAGCGTAGAACTCTCCTGAGCTAGTTCCTTCTTCGTGGCGGCCGCTACCACCATGGCATCCACTGGGGACCCCTTGTTCCTGCTTGGTCTATCTACCAGGGGGGCTCAAAATTCTATCTGGACATTTTGGAATTGGCTCCACAGTATCCGGCTCTTTCCATGCCCTGGTGGTAATGAGGTCCAGCAGGGGATCCGCGGGGGGGGGGCAAGCAGTATATAGGCCCGTATCAAATACCTCCAAAAACACCAACTCTTCTGAGGAAGGCTTGGGGGCAGACCAAATCCCCTGCTGGTGTAGAATCTCCATGATGTCTCCAAAGGAGACATCCTCGGGGTGTGATCTGGGGGACCCTTCCTCCAAGTCAGTATCCTCTGTGAGGGAATCGGGGGAGTCCAAGTGCCTCCTCTTGTACTTGCAATTGTGAGGAACCTCTATGGTGGGACTCTCCGGAGAGGACTCACGAAAAGCTTGTGGTTCTTCGAGGGGAACAGTCTGGGGCATGTCGAGGATGGGCTGTCCTTTTATGGGCAGGATGGCAGAAGACGCACCCAGAAGAGAAGGGGTCGGGGCAGACTCAGAGGAGAAGGTCAGGGGCCTCGATCCATTAAAGAAAACCCTCTCTACTACGTCGAATGCCGAGGGGGAGCGTGCCTCCCGAGCCACTGAAAGAGAGGACACTCTCCCCAGATCCGACACGGGTATTGGAGCCGAGCCTGAAGGCGCAGAGACCCCGAGGGGTAGGCCCTGACCCAACAAAGTCAGAGCCGAAGGAGAACAACCCAACCCCTTGGATCAGACGCCCAGGCTCTGGCTCCGAGAGCTCGGCTCCAACTCGGTTGGACCAGATACGCTCAAGGTAACTGCCAGCATTGAGGTAGATGGTACCATCGGCGCCGACCCCCTGACTCCGGAACCTCTCCGATCCATGGACTCCATTAGGGAGGATGGATCGGAGAAGGAGAAATCGCGGCAAACAATGGTAGTGAGCCCCCCCCCCCCCCGAGGGAGAGGGTGCCAGTAAGACCCCCATCTGAAGCTGGGTGCAAATAAACCTTTGCATCATCCTGTCCATGTCGGCTTCTGATAAACTCCTAGTCGACCTTGAAGAAGCCACCGATGCTGGCCAGGAAGGACTGTGAACGGAGGGCCTAGACAGGGGCCGAACCTCCTCTGGCTCCAGGGAGAACCTCAAAGAATGTAGCCGAGGGGAAGTCGGCCTGGTAATGGCAGGTATCTTGGGAGGAGGACTCACCAGATCCGAGCATTCTGGGGATCTTTTCCTTCCCTTTTCTCTCTCTTTCTGTCTTTCCTAGGCTCCCTTTCTCCAGGTTTGTGGTCAGGATGGTGAGTCCTGGCCTGGGAGTGACAGGAGGGCACAACAGTTGTAGAAGCGGTCACAGCTGTGGCCGCAGACCCAGTTGCAACAGAAGAAGAGGCGGCGGCCACCTCCATACAGGGAAGAAGCCCTTTCAAAATCAACTTGGCCATGTGGTCTTTCAGGGCGCTGGGATTAAACCCAGTGCATATGGAGCAGTCAGTGGACAAGTAAGCTGCTTCCAAACAACGCAAAGAGTGCGGCCATCCGCAGGTGACAACCTATGGCCACACTCTATGCATTTTCTAAAGATCAACTTCTGTTGATCTGCCATAATCAAGCCAAATAGGTACAACGTACCAAAGGCTGATACCCTAACACACACACACACACACACACACACACACACACACACACACGGGAAAGGGGAAGAAGGCCTGCACTAACTACACTCCCAAAAAACTCTACTTTTCTACTTTTTTTTTTTAATCTAATGGAGAACGCAAAGGGGAGGTAAGGATAAAGGGACAAAGAACACCCAAAAACACTATACACACGAAAAAAATACCCCAAAAACTGTCCTACCAGCCTGGAGCTCAAGGGATCACGTTGTAGACGAATCCGCGGCAAATGAGATCTGGGGTAAGGAAGGAGATGCAGTGGTGTTATGGGTAAGGGGAGGAGCTTGGAGCTCGGATCTGACTCTGGTGAAACTGCCGTCTCGGATCCGGTCCGGATCCAAAGCCCACAGGTTGATGACCAAATGAAGTTAACTACTTCAGATCCTGAGTTTTGATCTCACAGTCTGGTAATTGAGCAAGAGCTTGCGAAGCCTGGGAAAGTACAGCTGAGGAATACCTAGACATACAAGTTTGGGAATTCATTGTTCTGATCGCTGAAGTGTAGGAAATGTTAAACTTTTTACCCAGTCTCTCCAGAATTTTGCTCTCCTTATCAGATGGAAGAAGTTTAGAAAAAGGAGACAACCAGGAAGACTTGTCAGAGGCTACGGAAACATATGGATCAGCTGAAGGATATTTGCAGAGGAACTTGTAATCATCAGGCACCTTGTAGAATCTACAGAACAAACATGCAACCACAGAAATCACACCAATAAAAAGCAAATAAAAAATGGTACTCCAACATCAGCAGGTGAAACCGACACTTTAACAATAATAAAATAAGATAAAACACAATGATAAGCACTTTTGTCTCACCAACAAGACCTCATCAGATCACCTTGTAGAATCTATCTGGCCTCTTGGGGGGGGGGGGGGGGGGGAGCCCGAGAATCGGGGATTTTTAGAACAAAAAGCAAAAGCATCCAGGAAAGCTGGTAGGACTGCAGACAAAGCAGAAGGAACAGTTTTGCCAAAAGAAATCTCTTATACTGAGGGAACCACTTACCCATTAGATTCCTCCTCTGGAGAGACATACATATTATAGACATATCTAGAGGAGATGTTATTTGTGTAGAACATGCTAAGGAATCTTCATCAGACGAAGACTCATCACTATCAGCAGACAGAATCTGTACCCAAAATCTTTAAACAGGAGAAGATGTAAAAGAAGGAACAGGAATAGCAGAGGAAGGCTTCACAGCCATTAGAGCCTTAATTAATCCCGGATAGAAAGCATCACAGTCAGATTGAGGAGTGGAAGGGGAATAAAAGTTATAGTTTTTTGTTTTTCCTTAACATGCATTTCAACATGAGAAGTAGAGGAACCCAACGTAGGCCTAACGTCCAGAATCATTTCTGACTGATCCCTAGCATGAGTGGAAGGAACATCCCCAGGGCCCTCAAGCACAGCGAGTTGCAGTTCCCTTGTCCGCCTGAAACAGACATCTGCACTCCCTCTGAGGACGTGCCTAGGTCGGATTCCTTAGCGGGTTCCAAAGAGGTACCCAAGAGAAACTAGACACGACCTCCAACCACAACACCGGATCTTCACTAACCTCAAGGGATATGTTGGATGTAAGAGGTACAGCCAAAGAGGACTCAGACCTAGGTTTGTTAACCTTCCTCTTCAAAATCGGCTCGACTGAAGGACCCCCAGAGGCCTCCATAACATCTTTAGCCAGACGTTTAAAACAGAAAGTCGGTTTCATAAAGCATTACGAACAAAGGCATGACAAATAGAACAGGAATGATAGTTGTGATAGGGGCCTAGGCAGAAAAGACAAAAGTCGTGGTTATCTTTATGTGGACTCGGCCTTCCAACCTACACTTGCCCTTCCTGGATGACATAAAATAATTACAAAAGACAGTAGCAAAGAAATAAATCCCCAACAGGGCACTTATCTGAAAGCTGGAAGCAACAAACAGAAACAGGCAACAGACAGTACAATTGTGTACACCTACCATAAATGTAGATGTTCGAGTGTACTCACTGTTGCAGTCATCTCATTTGGGTTATCCCTGCCAGGGTAGCCCTCAGTCTGCCCGAATACTAGAGGCTTAGTATTTCTGTGTCGGTTGCTGTCGCTTCAGGACTGACGTCAGGTTGTCAGTGGTATAAAGTAAGGCAGCCAACACCATTACATCAGTTTTTCTTGTCCTAACCTGTCAGGAGCCCCAAGTAGGAGCCAGGTTCTGGTGGAAGAACCCCACCAGTAGAAAGTAAATACAAATATGTCCCTTGTAAGGAAAGAGAAGAAAGGGGGATGGAGGAACAGAAACCAGGACTGCAACAGTGAATACACTCGAACATCTATATTTATGTTAAGTGTACACAACTGTACTATGTTCTTCATGTTTCACTGATGCAGTCATCACATTTGGGTAGATTTCCAAAGCTGAGGAAATGGGTGGAGGCAGTCAAGGAAACTACGGGATGGCTAGGATGCCCTGCAAAACTGCAGAGGCAAACCCTGCCCTGGATTTGGAGAAGAGAGGCAGGTGGTAATGCTTGATAAAAGTGCGAACAGATGTCCAGGTGGCAGCCTCCTGGATGTCGCTGGTGGGGACTCCTCTGAGGAAAGCTGCTGAGGTGGAGGCTGCTCTGGTGGAGTGTGTCCTGACCCCCTTGGGGGGACACTTTCCATGTTGTTTGTAGCAGAAATGGATGCAGTGTGCTACCCATTTGGAAATGGTTTGTTTGGAGATGGCTTTGCCTTCTGCCCATATAGCAAAACTAACCAGCAAATGATCAGACTTCCTGAAGGATTTAGTCCTGTCTAGATAGAATCTGAGCTGTCTGTGCGCATATAGAGAGTGCAGGATCCTTTCCCCCTTGTTCTGGGGATTAGGAAAAAAGGTGGGCAAATGAATGGATTGGTTGAGAGCCACACTGGCACCACACTGGGCATGAAGGATGGGTTAGTTCTGAGGGATACCCTGTCAGCATGGAAGATGATGAAGGGTTCCACAGCAATACGCGCTTGCAGCTCGGATACACTTCTGCCTGAAGTGATGGCCAGAAGGAAGGCTGTCTTCCAGGAGAGAAATTTTAGCTATGCAGAAGAAGCTGGTTAGAGAGGGGGCAGGGTGAGTTAAGGTCCCAAGCTGGAGTTGGTGCTCTTCTGGGTGACCTCAAGTTGCTAGCCCCTCTTAGGAACTATTTGATCAAAGGGTGTGAGAAAAGGGGCTGCTCAGTGGGGAAATGAGCAGAGAAAGCAGAGGCATGAATTTTTATAGAAGAGAAAGAAAGGCTACTGTGTAGTAGGTAAGCTAAGCGATCCAGGATGAGAGGGAGGGAGGGCTGTGCGGTATCGGCTCCCTTAGCCTGGATCCACTTGCAGAACCATTTCCATTTGTCAGCATAAGACTTTCTAGTGCTAGGGTGTCCGGCCTCACGTATAGCATCTAGAACCGGTTTACTGAGGTTGGCAGATTGATCCGGGGTTAGGGAATAAGCCAAATTGACTGTCTGCAATTTGGGATGCATGAATTCCCCTTCCCTCTGGGTCAGGAGGTTTGGAATCTGAGGAAGATGCTATGGTGGCAGTGGGGACAGACTGCGCAGCAAGGGATACCAGTGCTGGCAAGGCCAGTCTGGAGTTATAAGAATTGCCCATGGTTTTTCCTCCTTTATTTTGAGCAGTACCCTGGGGATGGGAGGTAGTGGAGGAAAGGCACAGACCGATAGATTGACCCAGGGGAAGGACAGGGCATCCACTTTCCAAGCCATGCAGTGATGCTCTCTGGTGCAGAATTTGCTGAGCTGATGGCTGGTGTGGAAGTCAAAGTTGTCAACCTTCAGGGTGCCCCATTTCTGAGTTATTAGGGTGAAAGTTCTTCTGCTGAGCTGCCACTCATGTGGGTCCAGAATATTTCTGCTTAATTGGTCTGCCAGAGAGTTGAGAGAACCCAGTAGGAATTGTGCTAACAGGTGCAGTTGCATGGCAGAGGCTGTGTGCCAAAGGGTATTGGCCAGCCTGCATAGAGGGTAGGAGTGAATCCCTCCCTGCTTGTTGATATACCACATCATAGTGGTGTTGTCTGTTTTGATCAGGAGAGCCCCTGGGGAGAGAAAGGGCTTCAAAGCTATCAAGGCGTGTTGGACAGCTATCATCTCTTTTTGGTTGATGTGCAGAGGGATTTGCATCAAGAAATGTTCCCACATGTGGGGAGCTAGACACCCCAACCCCTTTCTTATGCATCTGCACTCCAAGGTCATTCTAACTTGGAGACCAAGTTATCATTCAGAAAAAAAAATTATCAGATTTTTTTTCCAGGACACAGGGGCATACATAAACTACATGTCAACCCCAAATTCAGAGTTATAGTAGGTAGTGAACAGAAAAAAAACAGAAGGAAGCAAAAAAAAAAACTTCTAGCACAAATGAAAGTTATGTACTTACCACAACAATAGATCAGTGTTGTCTGCTGCTGTCCTTTCTGAATGGATGGGTTATCAAATCTGTCTAGGATCTAACTTTGGATCAAAGGCTCAGGCTCCTCCCCTTACTCATAATCCCCAGAAGTAAATTACCTCAGACTGAGTTTACCCATACACCACAATAAAAGTGACATTACAAATATAGTAATAAGCCCTGACAGATCTTGACGAGTACATAACCAAGCCATGGGAACTATCAGTGTGGTCAGTCCAGAGACAAAGGAAATGCTACTGTAAACCTTGGGAGGTTTCATGGAAAGATATTCTAGCAGACAGCTGAACTAAAGTAAGCCCTAGACATAAACTGTAAATCCAACTTATAAAGAAATGTGAAGGTATGGACATTTGACCAAGTAGCTGCAGCACAAATGTCATTAACTGGTACTTTGGAAAAAAAGACAATGGAGGCAGCAACTGATTTACTAAAGTGAGCCTTAAGAGGCCCAGGTAAGGACAGTCCCTTCTAACTGTAGCCATGGGAAATACATTCAGAAAGCCAGTGAGAAAGCGTTACCTTAGTCACTCCTTTACACAATCTTGTTGTGGAAAAGAAAACAAACAAAAAAATGGTCAGTCTTTCTGATGTTCTTTGTACAACGCAGATAAATCTGGTATTGATGGTGCACATCCAGAAGGTGTAAAATGTAATCTCCTTTATTGACAAAAATGTGAAAAGAAGACGGGGAGACTGACAGACTGGTTAGGTGATGCTTCAGAAGCCACCTTCTGGAGAAAGGATGGATTTGTTCTCAAAGTAACATCATCCTTGTGGAAGACCAATTAAAGAGCTTTAGAAAAAAGAACGTGAAGCTCCAATATTCTCCTTGCAGAAGTAACTGCTACCAAAAACAAAATTTTCCAAGACAGGCATTTCAACTAAACTGTACTTGTAGGTTTGAAAGAGGGTCTCATCAAGGTCTGCAGAAGAATAGTAATAACCCAGGGAGGAACAGGATCCCTAAGGGGAAGTTGCAGTAGAACTCTACACCATAAACCCTTAAACAATCTTGGGGAAGCAATGGATGACGGACTTTCCCTAACGTGAAAACTGCAAGAGCAGCCAATGGAACCTTGATACTAGAGTAACTAGATCCACTGCAAATAAGGGAAGCCAGGAAGTGCAAGACAGCTGGGAAAGGGGCTGAAAAGGATCCAAATTCCTACTAGAAGCCCAGATAAAAAACTTTTCCATTTACTTTTGTAAATCCTCCTAGATGACATTTTCTATGAAAAGGTCACAAGGTGCAAGACTTGGGATATAAGCCTAAACTGTCTAACCATCATCAGAACTGGAGAAACCCATGCAGTCAACTTGAGGGTTTCTATGTCCGGGTGAGGCTTCCCAGAGGGGTAAGATGGAAGATCTGAACCAGGGTCCAGCACCCACAGAGGGTGATTCAGTTGAGACCAAAAAAAGGGAAACCACACTTGTTAAAGGCCAGAAAGGAGCAATGAGGATTACTGTAGCCTTGTTCCACGTTGCTTTGTGCAGAAACTTTGAAGTGAGACGAGTGGGTGGATAGGCGACCGGGTGGGGGGGGGGGGCATGAATGGGTCACATCATCCCCTGGGGAATCTCCCACTTGGGAAGTACGGCAAAGTACTTCCTGCATTTGGTACTGGAGGGCGAAGTAAACAGGTCACTGCATAGTTGGCCCCAGCAGATGAAAATCTGATCTGCCACTGCTGGATTGAGGGACCACTTATTCTGGAACAGGTTAAGAGGATAAAACCTGTTCAACCTGCCAGCTAGAACACTGTACTTCCTCGGTATGTGCATTGCTATCAGAAAGTGGTGAGAATACATTGTCCATTTCCCAACCTTCGTGACCTCTCAACACAATGAGTAAGAATGTGTTCCCACGAAACAGCACAAGCCAGCACTCAGTCCTCAGTGATAAAAACCACAAACTCCAAAGAGTGCTTGCTTTTCAAAAACTTTATTCCTGCATACTATACAGCCTTCATCAGTGCATAACAACCATCATACCCATCAGCTTGAAGGAGTGATTTTGCTTTTCCATCTCGCCTCTCATCATGGGAGGTGGGTGGAGCAAGTAGGCAGCTGCTCATTCCCCCTGCGGAACCCACTGGAGACCAGAGATCTAATGGGAGTGCTGTCTTAAAAGGGGGTGGGGGGGGGGGAGACAAGTAATGTCCATTGCATACTGAACCAAAGACCATTACAGGCATGTAAACAAAGATTAGGGTTTTAAACCTACAAAACCTCTCCTGGCTTGGATGGGTAATAGCTTCACTTTCCACTGCGTAGCTCTCATCCCTGGGGAAAAAAAATGGGCTGCAGTGATCTCAACTCCTACAGAGCTAAATGGGCTGTAGGGCTCAGCAAAGAGAGGGAGAGTCTGATGGTCACTGAGGTAGGAAGAAAATATGGTCAAAGGGGTAGCTGAAGCTCATCCTTACAGTCAACATGCACAAAGTAAAGAAACTAATTCTGGACAGGGTTCCCGCCCACCAAAGAATGTGTACACACACAGACCCACACACAGACACAGACACAGACACAGAGACACACACACAGACACACACAGACACACACACAGACACACACACAGACACACACACAGACACACACACAGACACACACACAGACACACACACACACACACACACACACACACACACACACACACACACACACACACACACACACAGACACACACACACACAGACACAGACACACACACACACACACACACACACACACACACACACACACAGACACACACACACACACACACACACACACACAGACACACACACACACACACACACACACACACACACACACACACACACACAGACACAGACACACACACACACACACAGACACACACACACACAGACACACACACACAGACACACACACACAGACACACACAGACACACACACACAGACACACACACACACACAGACACACACACAGACACACACACAGACACACACACAGACACACACACAGACACACACACAGACACACACACAGACACACACACACACACAGACACACACACACACACACACACACACACACACAGACACACACACACACACAGACACACACACACACACACACACACACACACAGACACACACACACAGACACACACACACAGACACACACACACAGACACACACACACACACACACAGACACACACACACACATGAAAAGCAAGCCTAAAGGAAAATCTGCAGACTGCCAATTCACATACTGAAAGTCCTTGGGATATGGAAAGAAACTGGGAGACCAGGAGAACACCTGCATGAAAGCATGACTCCGATGGTGCTACAGTGTGCTACAGTGATGTAATGTGTAGTCTCTCCACTTCACAGTGAGAGGCTCTCCGGGGTGCTTTCAGTGTCTGCATATCCCCTCAGAGTGGGTTTTCTTCAGGTGCCCCGGTTTCATTATCACTTTCCAAACATACACACAAGTTGGATCTGGGTCTCTAAACTGTCCAAAGATGCAAGCACAAGCGCTTATGTGTTATAGAAGAAACATCTGGCAACCTACTTTTTTTCAACTATTTTCCTTGTAAACTCCTGTGGATAATGGTGACTGCCTACAGGGTCACTCTAGGAGTCAGCTGTGACTCACTAGAGGGAAAGGAAAGAACAGTTTTGTACCTACCATAAATGTAGATGTTCGAGTGTTCACACTGCTGCAGTCATCACACTAGGGTTACCCTGCTGTCGGGCGGTCCCGCAGTCAGCCACAGTTCCAAAGTCTTGGTCCGGCGTCGGTTGCTGTCGCTTCTTCCCTGACGTCAGTGCACCAGGGGTATATAAGATGCATCAGACAACATTTTCTTCAGTTTTTCTTGCCCCAGATGTCAGGTGCCCCCAAGTGGGTAGGCAATACATATCGCTAATCAAAAATATACATATAAAATAAAAACAATACCTTCAGTTACCAACAAATACACCCCAAAGGTTGTATAGGATACAAGGGTATAGATAAGTCCAGCTAGTTCAGAGGGGATGGAGGGAGGGTAAAGTACAGTTTTGTACCTACCATAAATGTAGATGTTCGAGTGCTAATACAGCTGCAGTCATAACAGATGGGTTCTCCTGCCGTCAGGCGGGTCCTCGGTCGGCCGAATTCCAAAGTCTAGGTCCGGCGTCGGTTGCCGTCGCTTCTTCCCTGACGTCAGAGCGACAGGGGTATAAAGGAACCAGCCAACGCCATTTTATTCAGTTTTTCTTGCCCCAGATGTCAGGTGCCCCCAGAAGGAAGGCAATATACAAATTTGTGTAATAAAGCAATGCGATATAATCAAAATATAGTAGTTGCAAGCAAATACACCATAAATGAATACCCCAATCGGGTTGTATGAGGAGGTGTTAGCCAATAGGCCTGTCCCAAGAGGGGAAGGAGGGAGGGAAACCTGGACTGCAGCTGTATTAGCACTCGAACATCTACATTTATGGTAGGCACAAAACTGTACTATGTTCATCGTGCATACAGCTGCAGTCATAACAGATGGGTAGAATCCCAAAGCTAAAAAAGGGGGTGGTAGGCACTAGGTGGAACTACGAGGAGCCAGGATGCCCTGCAAGACTGCAGTGGCAAAGCCTGCTCTAGTTTTGGAGTATAATGGTAGGTGGTAGTGCTTGGAGAAGGTATGCACAGAACTCCAAGTGGCTGCTTCCAAAATATCTTTGGTAGGAACTCCTCTGAGGAAAGCTGCAGAGGTAGCTGTGGCCCTTGTGGAGTGAGATCTGATGCCTGTAGGTACAGTTTTGCCATGAAAAGAATAGCAAAAGCGTATGCAGTGGGCTATCCATTTTGAGATTGTCTGTTTGGAAATTGGCTTTCCTTGAGCTCCTACAGCATAGGACACAAAGAGCTGTTCTGATTTTCTGAAAGGCTTTGTTCTGTCCAAATAATAACGCAGTTGTCTGTGGATGTCCAAGGAATGTAGTAATCTCTCCCCTTTGTTTTGAGGATTGGGATAAAAGGTAGGTAAGTGTATGGCCTGATTCAAAGCTACCCTGGATACCACTTTAGGCATAAAGGACGGGTTGGTTCGTGGAAACTCTGTCCTGATGGAAGATGATAAAAGGCTGCACAGCCATGAGAGCTTGTAGTTCTGAAACTCTACGAGCTGAGGTAATAGCCAGAAGGAAAGCTGTTTTCCAGGACAAATATTGCAAATCTGATGAGGCAGCTGGCTCAAAGGGAGGCAAGGTCAGTTTTTCCAGAATGAAATTGAGATCCCAAGCAGGTATTGGTTGTTTCCTTGGGGGTCTTAGATTCTTAGCCCCTCTGAGGAACTGTCTTAAGAGAGGGTGAGAGAATAAGGGTGGATCAGTGTTGTATTCTGCAGAAATGGCTAAGGCATGGATTTTGATGGAGGAGAATGAAAGTCCACTGCTTAGCAGCTCAGTTAGATACTGTAGTATTTGAGGTAAATTCGGTTTTCCAGGATCCTGGCCCTTTTTCTCCTTCCAGACACAAAACAGTTTCCATTTTGCGGAGTAAGCTTTTCTAGTTGACGGCCTTCTGGCCTCCAAAATGACATCCTGCACCTCCTTGGAGAGTAGGGTCTGTTGTGATGCTAAGGAATCTTCCATGCGGCTAGATTGGGTGTTTTTAGCTGGCTGTGAAGAGTTTTGAAGCTGTGCTGAGTCAGGAGAAGAGGCATTAGAGGTAGGGTCCATGGTGGGGAATGCGTCAGGCTCCTCAGGAGTGGGTACCAGTGTTGTCTTGGCCAGTCTGGAGCAATAAGAATCATCTTTGGTCTTTCTGCTCTGGTTTTCAATAGAACTTTGGGCAGCAGAGGAAGAGGTGGGAAGGCATAAACTGTCATTGATGTCCAACTGAAAGAGAGCGTCCACTCTCCAGGCCTTTGGATGGAAAATCCTTGAGCAGAATTTTGTCAATTGGTGATTTTTGTGGGAGGCAAAGAGATCTATGTCTGGCCTTCCCCATGCTTGGATTATTTCTGTAAAAACTTTTGGATGCAACTTCCATTCGTGTGGATCTGTCATATTTCTGCTTAGGTTGTCTGCCAGCGTGTTTTCTTTGCCTGGCAAGTACTGTGCTTGTAGTTCGATTTGTAAGTCCATGGCCATGTTCCAAAGTGACATTGCCAGTCAGCATAATGGGGTATGAATGTATTCCTCCCTGTTTGTTTATGTAACACATAACTGTGGTATTGTCCGTTCTTATCAATAGTTGACCTGGTTGCAGAAGGTCTTTGAAAGTTATAATAGCATTTATTTATTTATTTTTATTTATTTATTTATTTATTTTATTTGCAGTTGGTTTACCAGGATAGTCCATTGGGTCAAGATGAACCCGTTTTCAATGGAGTCCTGGGGAGAAAAGCTCCAGACATTTTAGGTTACAATAGGTTCTTAGACATGTTTAGACAATGTAAAAAAAATTGAGTAGGCAATACAGATAATAAACAAACAATTACAATTAATTCAACAAGAGTTAAAACTTATATGAGAAATATTATTACTTATTACTGCTAGCATTTCCTTTTGATCGAGGTGAAGGTGCTTTTCTTTTTGGGACCATTTGCCCTGAATGCACCGATCTGTCATGTGCGCCCCCCAGGCGTAGTCCGAGGCGTCTGTTGTGATGACTTGATTTGCTTGAGGCTTGCTGAATGGAAGACCTGTGTTTGTTTGGCATGCTTGAGCCCACCACAGAAATTCCTTTTGTAGACATGGAATTAGTGGTATTATTGTTTCCAAACTGTGGCTGTGTTGAGACCATAGGTTTTTCAGGTACCATTGAAGTTTCCTCATATGCAGCTTTGCACGTGGGATTAGTAAGATGCAAGATGACATGAATCCCACAGCCTGCAGGATTTTCCTTGCAGTCAGCCTGGTGCAATTTGCTAGTGTTCTGAAGTATTGAGTTAGTTGCCCCTGCTTCTCTGGCGTGAGGTAGGCCATCTGGGTGTTTGTGTCCAAGTTGGCACCCAGGAAAATTATTTTCTGAGATGGTATTAGTCTTGATTTCTTTTTGTTGACTGTGTATCCCAGAGAGCTCAACAACTTTATTACATAAGCCAGATGTTTCAGAAGAATGTGCTTGCTGTCCACTTGGATCAGGCAGTCGTCCAAATAGGGGTATATTTGTATCCCTTGAAGTCTGCAGTAGGCAATTACTGATGCCAGGCATTTCGTGAATTCTCTGGGCGCAGTAGATAAGCCAAAGGGCAATGCAGAGAATTGATAATGGGTTGAACCTGCAAGAAATCTGAGGTATCTTCTGCAATTTTGTCTGATTGGGACATGCAGGTATGCCTCCTTGAGGTCCAATGTTACCAGCCAAGACTCCTTGCCCAGCATGGGAAGAAGCTGCTGTAGAGTGAACATCTTGAATTTTGGTATGAGTAGAAATGTATTTAGGATAGATAGGTCCAAAATAGGTCTCCAATCTTTTCCCTTCCTTGGTACCAGGAATAGTCTGGAATAAAAACCTTGACCTTGTTCGTGCGTAGGTACCTCTTGAATAGCTTTCATGTCTATGAGATCTGTAATTTGCCTTTGTGCCTCTGCCCTTTGATTGTGTGGCAGGTTTGGCATGCCTCTCATTTTTGGAAGGGTGTGAAAATGGAATCTGTAGCCTCTGCTTATAATGTCCAGGATCCATTTGTCTTTTGTGACAATATGCCAATTTTTTGAAAATAATGCCAGTTTTCCTCCGAAGGGGGCTGACATATGAGCCCTGCTTGGCATGCAAAGGGGAAATTCGTTGGGCTTGCTTTCTGAAAGATTGCGAGTTATCCTCACCACCTCTTTGTGTAGGAGCTTGCCATTGTCTGCCTCTAAACGATCCTTGGGATTGTCCTCTGCCCCTCGGGTGCCTGTATCTACCTCTTTGGGGTCTGTCTGTGGCTGGAAAGGACCAATTTTTGGAAGGCCAATTTCTACTGAAACTTGGGGGTTGTACCTGTAGAAAATCTTTCACAGTTTGCATTGATTTAGCCTTTTCCTCCATTTTCCTTAATACCTCCTCAGCATTAGCACCAAATAATACATCCTTTTGTAGGGGGGCATCTAGTAATTTAGCTTTGACATGATCAGGCAAGGTTTGTTCCTTGAGCCAGGCATGTCTACGTATGACTGATCCTGTAACAGCAGCTCTACATGAGGCCTCTAGAGCATCAAAACCACATTGTAAGGTATGCTTACCCACTTGTTCTGCACTATGCATCAAATCCTGCAACTCCTTCAAATCTGGTTGTTCAGGTTGTGACATTTTACTTTTCAATTGTGATAACAAAAAATGTTGGTATTTTAGCATATGGAACTGACAGTTTAAGGCCCTCATGGTTAAGGTAGCCGAGGTATATACCTTTTTTCCCCACCTTTCCAAGGATCTGGAATCTCTCTCGGAAGGTAATGGATTTTTAGCAGTGGAGGCCTTAAATTCCCTTGGGGCCCTGTGAGATGGTTTCTGGGTCAGCAGCATGGCCTTTGTATAGAAATTGGTGTGAGTCAGGAACCCTGTAGTACCTGTCAGGCTTGACTGGGGCTGGAGGCAGAGAATCCGGGTTAAGGCAGGCCTCCGAGTAAACATCATCTAGGATGTCCAAGACAAGAGGTATAGCCAGAGGCCTATGCTGAGGTAGCAAGAGAAATTCCCTAAGCCTTTTCTTGGAATCTGAATAATCTTGGCCTTCCCAGTGGAAGTGTTCCCTTAAGGTATGCAAAGTTTCCCCAAATGAGTAATCCTCTGGGGGGGGATACAGAAGGAATGGACTACTCTGCATCAGAGTCTTCAAAAGGGGAGTAAGAATGTTCCTGATCATCAGAGTGCTCTGAAATAATAGAGACCTGATCAGAGGAGGGGGATTCTTCCTCCACTCTGGGCCTTTTGTCCGGTGGGGGTTGAGAACCCTTGATAAGAGTAATTAAATCCTCAGCCATTTTAAGCATCTGTTTTTTAGGCTTGAGGCCTGGAGATGGGCCCTGTGTAGCTTGCCTCTTAGAATGCATGGCTGCTTTAGACCTAGTGAAAGCCTTGATGGAAAAAGAAGAGGAAGGTCTGAAGACACCTTGAGTGGAGGTAGACCTATCCACATTTTGAGGTTCAAAACCAAGAGTGGCTTCGGTATCTGTAGTCGGGGTGTGGGCCGAGGAGCCTGCGACCTCGGGCACAGGAGACACCGCCAAACAAGTGTCATCGGTAGTCAGGGGCTGCGTAGGCGCCTCGCTGAGAACAGGACCACATGGAGTCGGCTTTGGCGTGGTGTCGGTAGAGGCCGCGGACCTCGTGTGTCAGTCCTTATCTTTGCGTTTTTTAGACAAAACAGGAGTCGGGGTATCCGACGACATGATATAGTTAAATGCTTTTCCAAAATAATGCTGGGCGAACTCTGCCCGACACTTAATGGTGCGTTTGTTGAAAGTAGCACAAAAGCGACAGACCGAGACGTCGTGGTCTGGGCCTAAACAAGGTATACAGAGGGAATGGAAATCCTTATGCGGTATTTGCTTCCCACATGAAATACAATTATTAACTTTGTCTGACATCGGTCTGAGGCAAGAAATGTTTCCCCAACGGGGTACTTAGCTGTCAAGAAGACTTCGGTTTCAAAATTTTCGTAATTTCAGGAGCTGGCCGACCGGCACTTGCGAACTGCTTCTGCTTCGGGCACCTCGCGGCAAGAAAGACTGAATAAAATGGTGTCGGCTGGTTCCTTTATACCCCTGTCGCTCTGACGTCAGGGAAGAAGCAACGACAACCAACGCCACACCTAGACTTTGGAATTCGGCCGACCGATGACCCGCCTGACGGCAGGAGAACCCATCTGTTATGACTGCAGCTGTATGCATGATGAACATCCTGGACTGCAGCAGTGTGAACACTCGAACATCTACATTTATGGTAGGTACAAAACTGTACTATGTTCATCGTGTTACACTGCTGCAGTCATCACACTTGGGTTGAATCCCAAAGCTAAGTTTGGGTGGCTGGTCTATAAAGAGTTAGGATTGGCTAAGAGGCCCTGCAGAACTGCAGTGGCAAATCCTGCTCTGGATTTAGAGTAAAGAGGCAGGTGGTAATGCTTGGTGAAGGTGTGCACTGAACTCCAAGTTGCAGCCTCCAAAATTTCCTTGGTAGGTACTCCTCTGAGAAAGGCTGCTGAAGTGGCTATTGCCCTGGTGGAATGAGGCCTAATGTTATTAGGGACTGATTTTCCATGCTGTGTGTAGCAGTACCGGATACAGTGTCCTATCCATTTGGATATAGTCTGCTTGAGATAGCTTTGCCTTGTGATCCTGCAGCATATGCTACAAACAGTTGATCAGTTTTCCTGAAAGCTTTTGTTTTATCCAAATAGAAGCATAGCTGCCTGTGTATGTCCAAAGAATGCAGAAGTTTCTCCCTTTTATTTTGGGGGATTGGATAAAAAGTAGGCAAATGGATGGTTTGGTTAAGAGCCACACTAGATACCACCTTTGGCAAGAAGGTAGGGTTTGTCCTTAAAGATACCCTATCCTGATGAAAAATTATAAAAGGTTCCACTGCCATTAATGCCTGTAGCTCTGAGACTCTTCGTGCTGAAGTTACTGCCAGGAGCAGAGCTGTTTTCCATGATAAAAATTTTAGATCGGCTGTATTGGCTGGCTCAAAAGGTGGTAGGGTCAGTTTTTCCAAAACGAAACTGAGGTCCCAAGTTGGTGTTGGTGCTCTCCGGGGCGGTCTTATGTTTTTAGCCCCTCTGAAGTACTGCTTTAGCAAGGGATGAGAGAATAAAGGAGGATCCATGTTGTAATGTGCAGAAATGGCAAAGGCGTGAATCTTAATTGATGAAAAGGATAGGCCTCTGTCCAGCATCTCAGTTAAGTATTGTAAAATCTGAGGAATGTTTGGAACAAGAGGGTCAAGGCTGTGAGCCTGGTTCCAGGCGCAGAATCTCTTCCATTTTTCTAAGTAAGCTTTCCTGGTGCTAGGCCTCCTGGCCTCCAAAATGACATCCATAACAGCTTTAGAGAGAGGTGTTGCCTGTTTGACTAAAGTATCTGCCATGCAGCCAGGTTTAGGGTTTTGAGCTGACCGTGCAGGATCTGATTGTTTTGTTGAGTCAGAAGGTGTGGAATTTGGGGCAAAATCCATGGTGGGCCCTGAGCCAAGTTCCTTAAGATAGGGTACCAGTGCTGGCGTGGCCAGTCTGGCGCAATCAGGATCATCTGTGTTTTTTCTTGTCTGGCTTTTAGGAGTACCTTTGAAAGGAGAGGCAGTGGCGGGAAGGCATAGACTTTTAGGTTTTTCCCGCTGAACAGAAGAGCATCCACTTTCCATGCTTGTTTGTGATAAGTCCTTGTGCAGAATTTTTGTAGTTGGCAATTCAGAGGGGAGGCAAAAAGATCTATGTCTGGGCATCCCCATTTTTGGGTTATCATGCTGAAGATTTGTGGGTTCAATTTCCATTCGTGAGGGTCCACGATATTTCTGCTTAGGTCGTCTGCCAGAGTATTTTTCTTTTCTGGCAGGAATTGTGCTTGCAGGTGAACTTGGTACGTTAGAGCTGTGTTCCACAAGGTCATGGCTTGCCTGCATAGGGGATAAGAGTGAGTGCCCCCTTGTTTGTTTATGTACCACATTACTGTGGTGTTGTCTGTCTTTAGTAATAGTTATCCTGGGTGTAGAAGGTCCTTGAAAGCTGTTAGGGCATTTTGAACAGCCAACATCTCTTTTTGATTGATGTGAAGATGCATCTGGTCTGTGGTCCACTTGTCCTGAATGCATGTTCCTGCCATGTGTGCTCCCCAGGTGTAATCTGAAGCATCTGTTGTTAGAGTTTGCCAGGCTGTGGGTTGGGTGAAAGGCTGACTCTTGTTTAGGTGACATGCCTGTGCCCACCATCGAAACACCTGTTGTAGGCAGGGAATTATTGGAATTACTGCTTCTAGACTGTGAGAATGTTGAGTCCAAACACTTTTTAGGTACCACTGTAATTTCCTCATATGCAGTCTGGCATATGGTATTAGTAGTATGCAGGATGCTATGAAATCCAGGGCCTGCATATTTTTTCTTGCAGGGAGATGGGAAGTTTTTGCCAGTAGTTGAAAATATTGAGTTAGTTGCACTTGTTTGTCTGGCGTGAGGTAAGCCATCTGAGCCGTTGTATTTAAGCTGGCACCCAGGAATGTAATCTGTTGTGAGGGCACTAGTTTTGACTTCTTTTCGTTTACTGTGTATCCTAGAGAAATTAGCAACCTTTTCACAAATGCCAGAAGCTGTAGAAAAATGTCCTTTGTCTCTGCTTGAATGAGGCAGTCGTCCAGGTATGGATATATTTGAATTCCTTTTTGTCTGCAAAATGCAATTACTGGTGCCAGGCACTTTGTGAAGACTCTGGGCACAGTAGATAAGCCAAACGGCAGTGCAGAGAATTGGTAGTGCATTGTACCAGCTTTGAATCTGAGGTATCTTCTGCAATTTTGTCTGATAGGGACATGCAGGTATGCCTCTTTGAGGTCCAGAGTAACAAGCCAAGCCTTCTTGCCCAGCATGGGTAGAAGCTGCTGTAATGTCAACATTTTGAATTTCGGAATATCCAGGTAAGTATTCAGAATTGAAAGGTCCAGTATAGGCCTCCAGGCTTTGTCCTTTCTGGGGACCAGGAAGAGTCTTGAGTAAAATCCTTGTCCTTGTTCCTGTTGTGGTACTTTCTGTATAGCTCTCATGTCCATGAGGGCTGAAATTTGTTTTTGTGCCTCTGCCCATTGGTTTTGTGGCAGGTATGGCATTCCTTTTAGCTTTGGTAAAGTATGGAAGTGGAATCTGTAAACCTTGAGACACAATATTCAAGACCCATTTGTCTTGGGTGATTGTTTGCCAGTTTTGAGAAAAAAGTGCTAGTTTTCCCCCTAAGGGGGCTTCCAGAAGGGACGTGCTTGGCGTACTCAAGGAAAAGTCATTGTGACTGTTTCCTGTAAGGTTGAGACTTGTCCTCACCTCCTTTTGGGGTTGAGGTGCCCCACTGTCGTTGTCTGTTTGAGCCTTGGGGTTGAGATCTGCCTCTTGGGCATCTGTATCTGCCCGGGTTGAGATCCGCCTCTTGGGCATCTGTATCTGCCCCTCTGTGGCCTGTCTGACACTGGAAAGGACCAATTTTTTGTTGGCCAATTTCTGCTAAACCGAGGTGGCTGTACCTGTAAGAAATCCTTGACTGTTTGCATAGATTTAGCTTTATCCTCCATTTTCTTTAACACCTCTTCTGCCTTAACACCAAACAAGGTATCATGCTGTAAAGGAGCATCCAATAACTTTGCCTTAACATATTCAGGTAAACTCTGTTCTTTTAACCAAGCATGTCTTCGAATAACAGAACCTGTAACTGCGGCTCTACAAGAGGCCTCTAAAGAATCAAAACCACATTGCAGAGTATGTTTTCCCACCTGTTCAACTGCATGCAATAAATCCTGCGTTTCTTTACAATCAGGAGCTTCTGAGCTAGCAAGCATTTTCTGTTTTAACTGAGCCATTAAATATTGTTGGTACTTAAGCATGTGAAACTGGCAATTTAAAGCTCTTACTGCTAAAGTTGCAGACGTGTATACTTTCTTCCCCCATCTATCCGAAGCTCTGGAATCTCTGTCAGAGGGTACTGGATTCTTTGCAATGGAAGCCTTAACCCCTTTTGGACCCTGGGAAATAGTTTCTGGATCAGCAGAAGGGTTTTTGTATAGAAACTTGTGAGAGTCGGGGACTCTATAATACCTATCTGGCTTGGTTGGAGCAGGGGGCAAAGAGTCAGGAGATGAGGTGGATTCAGAGAACACATCATCCACAATGTCTAATACAGGCGGAATAGCCAGGGGCCTGTGCTGAGGAAATCCCTGAGCCTTTTCTTGGATTCTGAGTATTCCTGACTTTCCCAATGGAAATGTTCCCTCATGGTATGTAAAGTTTCCCCAAAAGAGTAATCCTCAGGAGGAGAGGCTGAAGGGATAGATTCCTCAGCATCAGAGTCCTCATAGGGGGGTAAAGAGTATCCCTGGTCTGAAGAGGAATCAGAGGAAATGGAAACCTGATCAGAGGAGTCATAGTCTGTATCCTGCCTAGGCCTTTTCTCAGAAGGGGGATGGGAACCCCTGATTAGAGTAATGAGGTCTTCGGCCATTTTAAGCATCTGTTTCTTAGGCATGGAGGACTGTCAAGGAGAATGCTGTACTTGTTTCTTTGTCTTTAATGGTACCTTTGTCTTAGCTGTTGATTTAATGGTAAGTTGTGAAGGTCTGAAAACACCCTCAGAAGCCAGTGCCTGCTCAGCGGCTCCAGACCTATCTGAGGGATTAGTTTCCATAGGGCCAATACCTTGAGTTTCCAGAGGCCTAGTTGTCTCCACGTGGGAGTCGGAGGCGGCCTGTGGCTCTGAGGTAGCGGGTGTCAGGGGCTGCGAAAGCACCTCACTGAGAACCGGCGACTGGCCTAGAAGAGGTTTCGTCGTCGGTTTTGGACCTCGGATGCCTGTCTTTATCCTTGTCTTTGCGTTTTTTTTGGAATTGCGGTCGTCGGTTGATCCGACAGCATAGTATAATTGAACCTTCGGCCAAAGTAGTGCAAAGCAAAATCAAAACATCTTTTTATAGTGCGTTTGTTAAATCTAGCACAAAACCAACAACTAGTGACGTCATGATCAGGGCCTAGGCATAGAATACAGTAAGAGTGGAAGTCCTTATGAGGTATTTGCTTCCCACAAGAAATACAATTATTAACTTTTTCTGACATCGGTCTGAGGCAAGAAAAAAGTTTCCCCAATGGGGTACTTAGCTTTTTTGAAGACTTCAGAACTGAAATTCAACTTTGAAAATCTCAGGAGTCGGCCGACCGGCACTTTGCGAACTGCTTCTGCTTCGGGCACCGCGCAGCAAGAAAGACTGAAGAAAATGGCGTCGGATGCATCTTATATACCCCTGGTGCACTGACGTCAGGGAAGAAGCGACAGCAACCAACGCCAGACCAAGACTTTGGAACTCTGGCCGACTGCAGGACCGCCTGACGGCAGGATAACCCTAGTGTGATGACTGCAGCAGTGTAACACAATGAACATCAGGGAAAGAAATACTGATACAGTTACCCCCATCATTTACTTCTGACATGACCAGAGAAATATGCTGCCCTGACCTAGCTACAACAAAAAAGCACTGAACACAAGTACAATTAAAGGACAACTATGCCCTAAACTAAGAAGTTATGTACTCACCATAACGTTCCATGTGAGTTGTTCCATCTCGCCTTCATTCTTTACTGATGGGTTCGGCGCCTATCCATCTGCTCCGACATGGCTGTTTGCAAAGCTCAATGTTTACCAGTAGCTGGAGAACAAGCCCCTTATCCCATGATGCACTGCTGGAATTACCTCAGATTTTGTTTGTTGCGTGTACCATATCCATGTAAGAGAAATACCCTCCCATAGAGAGGAAGAATTGACTAACCAGGATGAGACCAGCCTCTAGGTCAACTATCAGCCAGGTGGGGGATAGAGGGAGGGACGCAAGAATGAAGGTGAGATGGAACAACTCACATGGAACGTTATGTTGAGTACATAACTTCTTAATGTGAAGTTCAATCTCGCCATACATTCTTTACTGATGGGTAGCGTCCCTAGCACCCTCAATCTCGGGTGGCTCATGGGAGTGCATTCTTCAGGACCGCAGATCCAAAGGAAGCCCTGTCCCTGGAGGCCTTATCAACTTTGTAATGAATGATAAAAGTATGAGGTTTAGACCAAGTGGCTGCAGCACAAATGCTATCAAGGGGCAATTTGGCTTGGAATGCAGAAGATGTAGAAACTGCTCTGGTAGAATGAGCTTTAATCTCATGAAGTAAGGGCATATTAGCAGCTGAATAAAAGCTGATACAATCAGAAAGCCACTTTGAAAGCATTGTTTTAGCCACTGGTCTACCTTTCCTGGCTTCAGAGAAAGACACAAAGAGCTGGCCTGATTTTCTAACATCTTTTGTTCTGTCCAAATAATATGTGAGCTGTCTGTGAAAATCAAGTTTGTGCATCATATACTCAAGTTTATTGGAATGGTTAGAGAAAAAAAACGGCAACTCAATGACTTGGTTGATATTAGATTCCGAACAAACTTCGGGCAAAAAGGAGGGGTTTGTCCTAAGAGATACTCTATCAGCATGAAAAAACAAATAAGGGGGGTGATAGATAAGGCTTGAAGTTCTGACACTCTGCGGGCAGTGGTAATAGCCACTTGAAATATGGTTTTCCATGACAAAAATTTGAGATCACAAGATGATGGTGGTTCAAACAGGGGAAGAATTATACGAGATAGTATAAAGTTTAGACTCCAGGGAGAATAAGGAGTTTTCACTGGAGGCCTCATGTGAAAGGTACCTTTGAGAAAGGCCTTGGACAATTTGTGGGCCATAATGTTAAGCCCGTCAACTCCAGGATGAAAGTTAGATATAGCAGCCAACTGTACCTGAACTGTAGCAGCTGCAGATCCTTTATTAAAGATCACAGTCAAAATTTCTAATATGGACGTCAAGAGGGCTTGATAAGGATCAATGTTCTGCTTAGAGGCCCATATGGAAAATCTCTTCCACTTACTAAGATATAATCTTCTGGTAGACGGCTTATGGGAAGACGAGAGGATCTGCCTTGTCTCATTTGAAAGGTTATGAAGCCTAGCTATGAGGGGAAATGGAGCAGCCAAGCTGTTAGCCTCAGTGACTGCAAGGAAGAATGGAGGTTCCCCGACGGATGTGTCAGAAGGTCCGGAACTGGGTCCAGAATCCATGGATCCTCCAAGAGATGATTATGAAGAAAAGGGAACCAAATCTGCCGACGCCAATGAGGGGCTATAAGAATGATAGTCCTTCCCAGCAACATTGCTTTCTGTAGAAGTCTGGGTATTAGCGGGATTGGAGGAAATGCATAAAGGAGACCCGAGGGCCAATAGTGTACAAGTGCGTCTCTCGGGGGTTCTCCCGGAGGGGGAATCAGGGCAAAGTAGCTTCTGCATTTCGTGTTGATGTGACTGGCAAAAAGATCGCAGCAAGGCTGGCCCGATTTGCGGAAAATCCTGTCCGTAATCTCTTGTTTGAGTGACCACTTGTGCGGCAATAAGATTGCCCTGCTCAGTTTGTCTGAATCACATTTGATCTCCCCAGGATGTGCGTTGCCAACAGAAAGCGCTGGGAGACAGCCCACTGCCAAACTCCGAGGGCTTCTCAGCAAAGGGGGTAAGACTTTGTCCCGCCTTGCTTGTTCAAGTACCAGACCACTGACATATTGTCTGTCTGAAATGCAATCGTCCCGAGAGGAAGAGAGACCTGGAAGTACTGCAACACCAGAAGTACTGCTCTCATCTCCAGAACATTGATATGCAGATGTGACTCTTGATCCGTCCATGTGCCTTGGGCAGTCTTTCCCTGAAAATGCCCCACCCCCACCCTATCAGGGAAGCATCCCTGGTCACAGTGGCTACTGGAGGGGGTAGTACAAAGGGACGTCCTATAGTTACATGAAGAGATGTCAACCACCACTGGAGATCTCTTTTGCAAGAATTCGTAATTAAAATCATGTGATCCATTGTAACTTCCTGATAAGACCATTGATTAAACAGCAGCCATTGAAGAATCCGCATATGCATCCTTGCTAATGGTATGGCCAAGATCGCTGCCGCCATCGAACCCAATACTTTCAAAACTTCTGCTGCTGGCACTCTGTCCTTCGACACCAATGAGCTGACATGCTGGCGAAGAAGAAAGGACCCTCTCGATTGGCAGTCAGAGTGGTGGTTGAAGTGTCTAACTCTGCCCCTATAAAGACGATATGCTGTGACGGCGACAAGGCAGACTTTTCTGAGTTGACTGTAATGCCTAAGTGATTGCAAAATGTCAGAGTGTATTCCCTTGCCTGAATCAGTTGATGCCTGGTGGTGGAGGTAAGGAGCCAATCGTCTAGGTACAGAAGCACCTGGAATGCTAGACGCCTCAGGTGAGCCATGACCACTGCCATGCATTTGGTGAACACTCTGGGGGCTGTAGTGAGACCAAAGGGCAGGGCTCGAAATTGATAATTATTGGCTCCCAGCTAGAAACACCGATGATCACTGAATGGCCTGGCCATTTTTATGTGGTAGTACGCATCCTTGAGATCTATCGAGCACATCCAATTATCTCTCTCTCTCTAGAAAGGGAAATACAGACTGTAGCGTGACCATCCGGAGCTTCTCTTTCTTCACAAATTGGTTGAGTCTGCTGAGGTCCAAAATAGGTCTCCAGTCCCCTGTTTTCTTTAAAACCGAAAAGAATCTTGAGTAAGTTCCAAATCCTGTCTGGTCTGCTGGGACTGGCTGGATGACTTTTTCTAGCAACTTGTGGACCTCTACAGTTGCTTGTTCCCTGTAACTGGGTGGAACGTCCGGGATTCTCCTTGCGGGTGCGGGTGGAGTGGAGAACGGTATGAAATATCCTCTGGAAATAATACTTTGTACCCAGCTGTCATTTGTTATATCTTGCCAGGCGTCTGGGTACAAAGATAAGTGTCCCCCGACTGTCTCCAGAGCGCTGATAGGGTTGGCCAGAGAAGTGATCTCTGTCACCTTGGTGTTACGGACCCCCTCTGCTGTGAGGGCAGCGTCTTCCATTATTACCCCCTCCTCTGCCCCTAGAGGGGGTTCACCACATGTGTCCTGAAAGGCTCCTTGGGCTTT
Source organism: Protopterus annectens (assembly GCF_019279795.1). Lineage (NCBI taxonomy): Eukaryota > Metazoa > Chordata > Ceratodontiformes > Protopteridae > Protopterus > Protopterus annectens. The sequence continues at coordinate 1,137,379,160 of NC_056737.1, forward strand.
TTGGAACCACATCTTTCCTCCCCTTTGGCCTTTGAGGTAAGGCCGAGTAGGGATGGAAAAATGGACTCAGATGGCAGACAGAGTCTTTCCCTCCTGTTCACACCTGGTCAGTGTTTCCTTCATTTTAGGCCCAAAGAGAGATGAGTCATCAAAAGGGGTGATGACAAATGAGGACTTAAAGGGCTCTGCGAAGGAATACAACCGCATCCAGTAACGTCTTCTCAGAGCAATTCCTGTACCCACTTCCCTACTCATCCCATCAGCTGCATATGATAGGAGACGCATGGACGAGTTCACAATGGAATTTAGGGTAGCAAGCTGGGCGGAAACTTTGTCGGAAGCCCCTGCAGCTACAGTACCGTGAAGAGTATTTCCCAACTCCTTAAGGAGATCTCCTTGCAGTCTGGTGAAATGGGTCAAATAGTTCAGGGATCGGAGTGTAAAAGTCGCTGAACTAAACATGCGTTTACCATATCGATCCATGATCTTGGACTCTCTGTTAGGAGGATGTATCGACGAGGAAGTCTCAGACACTTCCTTTTTTGTGGCCGCCACCACCACCATGCCATCAACAGGGACTCCTCTGGACAAAAAGGAATTATCTACGGGGACAGAAATGAACTTGTTAGGCCTCCGACGGACAGGTTCCATGGACGCCAGTGACTCCCACGCCCTCCGAGAGACCAGCTGCATGAGCTCATCGAAGGGCGGAGACACCCAAGAGGTGAAAGGTTGAGACCCGAAAGCCTTCAGGAGAACTGATTCATCCTCAGTAGGCTCTGCCTAAGAATCTCAAGCATCTCTGAAAAGGAGATATCCTCAGAGGGGATTCGTGGGGACCCGTCTGACTCATCCAAGTCAGTGTCAGATATAAAAGACTCCTGTGGGGAGTCCAAGTGTCTCCTCTTGCACAATCTCTTCCTGGAGACCTCCTCAGTGGGAGCCTCTGGGGAGGTCTCGGAAGAGCAAAGGGCTCCCTGTGGGGCTACCTGAGGCTCAGGGTCTACTCTTGGCCTGGACGATGGGAGGTAAAAGTGGACACAGGAGCTTTGAGGGAGGAAGAGGCCAGACCTGGTTTCAAGGATGTCTTTGGGGACAAGGCTCTCCTCATGGCTTCGAAGGCATCATGGCTCCGATGAGAAGGAGTAGACGGACCCAAAGGAACCTCCAAGCCCCTCCCGCACAGAGGCCGTGGGCTCCGAGCCGGAGGTAGGAGCCAAGCTCA